>NC_056725.1:1915359150-1915659150 GCF_019279795.1 Protopterus annectens
ATATCCGCAGTTCAAACTACTTACTTACAAAAACGTACCTTATTTCTCATGCAAAACATCACCATGTTGACATAAGTCGCTGTGTAACCCCATAGCAGTACTAGAGATGGGTCTTAATTCATTGTCTTTTTATAAGTATTTAAATGTGTTGGATCATGTGTTCTTACCAGCTGTCATGTGACTTTTCTAGTAATTGAATGTCATGCTGTGTTCGGCAGTTTTCATTCTAAAGTCTAAGATTGTAAGCACAAAAGCACTAAAACTGTGTTTACCTTATTCTGTTGCCTTGGACTGATGTATTTTCATCTGGACCTTCTTTGATATTCACAGGGTCATAGGTCAGTACTAAACTGTTGATCCAGAGGATCATTAGCAGCCTAGCCAAAGTACCACGACTCTTAGGTACCCATTGATATAACAAATTTATACCTAGCTTTTACTCTTTTCACTGTGGGCTTAAGGGACCAGACCCAGGGTTAATGTGCAGTTGCCCATCCAATTGTCCAGATTATGCTTAAAGGAGGTCAGTGAGCCACTTTGGTTTACATATCAAGGAAGTCTGTTCCATAGACGAGGGATTCTCTGGGGTAGATGAGTATCTATGTTGCCAGCAGATCCTATTTATGTTTCCATAGAAGTTAAGATCTCATGAGTGGGTGTTGATGTTAGTTTTCAGATGTGTAGTAGGCCACATAAGACTGGATCCTTCAAGGATCTGTTAGCTAGACAGAGGTCACCATAAGAGTCCATAAGAAACAGAAACGAGAGAGAGGGCTTTAAGTTAGTCTGGGTAGCTCATTGAAGACATGCCTTTGATCATCTTATTGAAGAAGAGCTGCTGTCTCTGAAGCTGGACATATGCTTAGATAGATACATACCAAAGGAGCCATTATACTATATTGTGCACCTGATGAAGAAAAAGTAGAGAGAGAGAATAACTTCCTTAGATTTGGAAGAAATACCCCTGGTATTTAGTCTGGCAAGGTAATAAAATTTCCTAACAGCAGTAGGTACATGGTGATCAAAAGATAGTTCTTTGTCTGCCAAAGTACCCAGATCAGTAATGGCTGGGTTAACTGTAAAAGTGGTGATATTTATTTTTAGGTCATAATCCAGGTGTCAGTTATTGGTGCATGTTAGTTTTCTCCTGAAGAATCTGGAGGTCAGAAGGGGAGTTAATGACAACTTTTGCAGTCATCTGCAGACTTGGTCAGTCACAGGCCCTTGACATCATAGAAATAAATACCTAGAACCAATCCCTGAGGGCCACTGCTGGCAAGCATTGTCTTTGAGGAAAGTGTGCCTCACACACTAATAGACTGGGTTCTGTCAGTTAGCCAGTTTGCTATCTAGCAGGTACCCTAGGTGTTTACAATTTTGATTGATTACATTGTTGTTAATGCTAGAATGTGGAATGGTATCAGCATCCTTGGCCTTTTCAAGGTAGATGGTGTGAGCCAATTTGTCCAAGTCTAATATTTCTGTGACATGTTCAAAGAAGCCCACCAGGTTCAGGAGTCAGGACCTGCCTAAAACAAACCCCAACTGGCTCTGGTCCAGGGCTTGCAGACTGCTTGTCGTCATTAGTAAGTTGCATAAGGATGTGTTCCATTACTTTGCAGGTATGACTACTGAGACTTGCAGGTCTGTAGTTCTTGGATCAATAATGGACCCCCGCCCTCCCAGTGGAGCCAGATGACGCCTACAGCTCTCCATTTCTCTGGCACAAACCCAGTGCAGAGGCTGAGGTTGAATAGGCTTATTAGCGAGTCTTCCATACAGTGTCTAGTGTTGAGAAGAAGGTAGCTTAGCACATTATCACAACCCATGGTGCAAGTGTTTTTGGCTTTGCAGAGAGCACCCCAGACCTGCTCTGAGGTATTAGAGGGATGGTGTGGGTGTACTGATAAGTTAGGGGGAGATAGGTGAGTAAAGTTAGAACTGCATTTGTTCACCAGCATGTTGTTTATGTCCTCAGAGGATATGTAAGCGGTGTTCTGTAATAACTCGGAGCATTACTGAACAGTACCTCTAAAGTTTCTTATAGGTAATGCCCATTTACAAGTAGCTTGAGTATTACCTAGCAGTAACCAATGAACTTGTGCAATCTGAACAGTTGTCTGTTTCCACTGTACAAGTGAAATGGGGCAGACTTGTCAGTAAGCAAATGCCAAGTGGCTCAGAAGTTTTGTCACTTTTTATGATGAGAATAGTGGAAGTGATCTTAATGGGTCCACTTTACCAGTGTTGCAGCTTCCACAGAAGTCTTGTTTAAAAATGTATCCTTTCAGAACATGTTTGAGACAGCCTTGTGGAATATAATGCCACCTTTTTCCATACACTACTTGCTGGACTTTCATTTAAGGAGCACACAGACTTGTTGCAGCTGATCTCCTACCCCCCCATGGGAGCAGCTGTTGCAATAGTACTCTTCCCATGGATATGGAGTTAGATTGCAAGACAGAATCCTATGCTAAGCATAATACATTCGTATGAGTATATTCGCAGTAAAATATATTTTTGTGGGGTCACTGCTACATTGTGGACTTCCCACCTTCATGTCCCTCCTAGAAGCTTTTCCATCTTGCCTTAAGAGGATGAAAGAAGCCACAACAATCAGTACCCCATTATTTCTTTTGGGGACTTCCAGCAGCGTCCTATGCATCTCACTTCAATGCTGGAGGTAAGGGGAAGCAGCTACCTCTGTCTTCTAAGCACACTTGATTGTGGACATCAGTAAAAACTAAAAATGGAACAGGATTTTCTCCTCTCACTTTTTGAGCATACTATTACCTGATGCCCAGAGCTTTGGGAGGAGTCCATTATCAATCTTGGGATGTCCAGAAATTTTAGGAGTGAGATTGGAAGGCTGCCCATCCATCTGAGGTTAATCCCCTTGAATAAGGAATCATACTTCTGCAGTGACCCTGCTTCAGCATCTACCATTATGGCTGTATGCTCACACAGCTGTACTTTCCTATTATACCAACATCAAAATGCACCCCCCCCCTTGACTACTGTTGTTTTGGAAGATTGCTTAAAAAGCCAGCTGGGTGAACAATTCAGTAAAAGTAAAGTAATGAAATACCTACACATTGTTGATTTGTTATTGCTGTTGTACTAATGTGTTTTGGTGTGGTTTTGTTGAAAGTATTTCCTGTTATATTATACTGTTCAAATGGCTTACCTTTACATGTTCGAAGGTCAAATCTTCGAACCCACTGCCGCGAACTGTAAACCGCGAAATTCCAAAATCGCGAAAACCAAAGTGTTGAATTATGAAATGTCGCCCCCTTTTTGACCCGTGGTAGCACTTGTTTCAGCGGTGGTGCATTTGGTATTGTTGAAATTCGATTATTTTATGAGATTTCGGGAATTTGGTGTTACGGAATTTGCATATCTGGTTCACGGATGTGCATGTACGACCATTTGACTTTCAAACATGTAAAGGTAAACCTGTTCAAATATTTCTGTTAATCTTTGAAAATGGTGTATTTGTAGATCCAAAATATCTATTTGTAGTAATGTTTAATGCAATGCATAACTCTTTCAAAGGACTGAAAATATTTGTTTCTGAAAATGATGTAAAGTGTGCATGTTTATCTTTAAAGTATTCATGACTTTGATGACAACAGCATCTTGTTTGGTCTATTTTCTTGTGCACTTTTTCCCGTCTGAAGGTAAAACTCGTAAAGCTGTCAGCATGCTATTTCATGTCTCCTCTCACTGTTTATAGTTAATATTACCAAATGATTACACGTACCTGATGTGCAGAAGCAGTGCAGCATGGATCTTTTCAAAGGGCCACACAGTGGGATATTACTGTGACAGCAGTTTACATCCCAAGGAAAGTCAGTTCTCTTGCAGACTTCTTTATGTGCAAGTCTAGACCTCACCTTGTGCTGAAGAGGCAGGAATCTTGTTTGGCCAAAGTCTGTTGAGTAACTCTAAAGTTCAGCCTGTTAGCCATACATGAGAAAACAGTCCTCCTGTTTTCCATTTGTTTTATCCGAACACAGAATTGTTGAGGGTGGACACATTCTGTCTTCTGTGACAGATAGGATTTCTTTAAACTTTTTCTCCATTCTCTCTGATACCACAATGTTCGGAGAAAAAGGCCAAATCTCATCCTCATTGCCCTACAGTGTTGGTTGAGTGCGGTGTAGTTTCAAACTTTCTTGTCCCTGACAATGCAGGAAACAATCCATGTACAAGCCAGGAAAGTTCTCCTTTAATTGAGTTGACATCTGACTCCGTGACAAGACTTACTTTCTCATTTGGCTACCTTGCTTCTGCTAGAACTTCAGATGAATTGTGAGGTGATGGAAGCCACCAGAAAACCTTCCACTCATCATATGTGTTCTTTTAAGAGGGAGGGGGCCTTCATCTTAGATAACAGATGTCACGTGCTCCCTCTTTTGGTTATTTTGAAGGTGATTTGGACTCCTCAAATTCATCTGTATGACTTGTCACTTGTTCCGTAACAAGAATGCATGTTTCTGAAGCTCTATAGATTATAACTATTTGTGAAAAGCAGTACTGCTGCCCAGCACTCAAGGGCTACATTTTTTTAAGGAATCCTATGTCATCTCTCCCCATTTATGAAGCCCTTTTTAAAACTTGAACTTCATAATTGACAGACCTGCACACCCTCCATTTGAACTGTTTGGAGATTTTAACGCTTGTCTCTGGGAAGATGCTCTTCTTGGGAATCACTTGTTCAAAAAGTCCATAAGCTGCAAGCTTTTATCTTTAGGGAATCCTTTTTGGTCTTTCAAAAAGATTAGGTATTAAGATTGGTGTACACACCCCCCAAATGTAGTCTCACAAGTTGCCTTAATCCTTTTTCTTGCTTTTTTTTTTGCAGTGGGATATCTGACTGCATTGATGATCATCATACTGATCACTGCTGCATTATCCTTAGCTATGTGGATTATATCTTGCCAAGGATGCAACAGAAATCCAGCTTTCAAAGCTTCAGGATACCTTTCACGTGCCCAAACCAACTGTCAACGCAAGCTGAGCTAACTAAAAAGAGAAGTTTTGTCGCTACACCCTTCGTAGCTTTCCTGCCACCAAAGAGGCTTTCAGACATCAACGGTCTGCTTGTACTATTCCATTGCGAGGCAGATGAGTTTTGTTTGGGGAAAACCTTCCATTTTAAAAATTGCTTATTAATCTTTTCCTGTTCAGGAAAGATATTTTTAAGATAGGAGTTTGTGTTTTAATGTATTAACATGAGACTGTATTATACTTTTAAACAAGAGTGCACTTTTTCCTGTCTGTTTAAAAAGTTGTTTAAAGCGACTAAAAAACATTTTTTTTCTGTGGAGAAATAGTTGTTGCTTGGGCTGATAGAATGTTAGTGTTTTTTACTGTGTTATTTTTTTTTTTTTTTTGCAAAAAAGTGACTTTTAAAGACTTCACTTTTACCTGCTTTTGATGTATGTTTTCTCTGGGAAAAACGACACCATTTTCGGCTTGACTGTGGAACAAACTACTGGTCCATTGGTCGGTACTTTTTCCTGCCACAAAAAAAAAAGTTAAGCAAGCATTTTCCCCTCATCCACAGGTGGATGAGACTGCTATGGCAGTTTTGTTCCTCAGACCACTCTTTCCTTACCCCAGATCCCTCTGGTGTAGCACCTACAGCCACTATGGACCAGGGGTTAGGCACGTCCTCTGCAGCTGTTGTGGGTCCCCTTGGTGGTGTGGGCAAGGGATAGCCACTCTTTTCAGTCCTGAGAGAGGAAACCGGGAATGCTTCCCTGTTTTGGCAGAATGTTGTGTTCCTCCCTGGGGAACCTCCTGCTATTAGTTATACTGTTGGTTCCATTTTTCCTGTCAAAAAGAAACTGAAAACTAATCGTGTGTCTACTACTACTTAAATTTCCTTAGACAGGAATAGTTTACTGGGTCAGGCTCAGGGTTTTATTCAGGCTACTGATCCTTCTTGTAAAGTAGTTTCTGGTGAAGAAAGAGGGATACTTCTTTTCCTTAAAAGATGCAAGGTTCTGAATCTGCACAGGAGAATGAAAGGACAGATGTATGATTTTCTTAAAAGTTTTGATTCAGGCATGGAAGAGAGCTCAGTTTCTGACTCTCACTATTTGGGAGGGGTTCTGTTTCTCTGAAACTGTTTCTAGAATGTGCCATTGTTTTCAGTGGGAGATCACCGATGTGTACAGGGGGGATTTCCAGAATATGTACCTATTCCTCCAGTTCTGGAGGATGTGTGTCTGTTGCTTTCTGCAGTTTTCCTGACAGACAGCTGTCCCTAAAAACGCAGATTGGATATATAAAGTGCCTTAGTCTTTTTAAGTTTTTATACTCTTCCCAAATCTGATTCAGAAGCTATAGTTTTCGTTAATCGTTCTTCAGCTAAACATTTAGTTAATTCCAATCCTACACTTTCTGAAAAGGATGGGAAAGATTATTGATAAGTATGAGGAAAAGTGTATGCTTCTGCAACTTGATTTTCAGAATTTTGAATTGTCAGACTCATGGTAAGGTTTGTTCTAAGTGCGAAAATATGAGAGGAATATTTATCTTCTTGTGAGGAAAACTCTTTAATTTCGTCTGTTACTCAAGTCACTACTCATTGTTCATAGTGTGTGTTTTCACTGTTGATACTACAAGGGCTCTGGCTACTGGTACTGCTTTGATGAGGTTTGCATGGCCGCATTCTCAGAACCTCCCAGACGATGCTAAAACGTGAGATTTTAAATTCTTCTTCGAACAGTGATTTAGTTTTTGCCCCCTCTGCTGCAGAGGTGACCCAAACATGTGATGAAAGGGAATCTAAAATTTTTCATCCCTCTTTTCCCATGTTTTCCAAGGGAGTCTCAAACTCCTCATCCAGTTTGTGTACAAAATAAAATAAACAGTCTCAAGAAAACAGTGAGTTCCAAGAAGAATTCTGGAAACTCCCAAGGATAGCCCAATAAGAATGACTATTTAAGAGACTTTGTTCCTCCCTCCCAACTTGGCAGCCCCCTTTTTCTTCCAGAAAGTCTGAATCTTCTCTTTTCTCTGTGGCAACAGATATTTTCAGACAAATGGGTTCTGAAAATCATTCATCAAGGTTACAGATATCAGTGAGAGATAATTGCTCCTTTCCAGAGTGTAATTCCTCATCCTCCAGACTAGCCTCATTTGTTCCCACCTGCCCTTTATCACATCCCAGGGAGTAATAGAACCAGTCCCCCCCTCCCAGGTGGGAAGGGGTTTTATTCAAGGATGTTTTTAGTGCAAAGAGAGAAAATTCTTGGATACCAATTCTGGGTCTTTCTTTCCTAAACCTGTTTGTGATGGTTCCAAATTGAATTGAAAATGTCACTTGAAAAACTGATACCTCTTCTTCCACATTCATGTTTTCTTATAATAGTAGAATTAAAATATGATTTCCTTTTATTTATATTCCAACTTTTGACTTTATGATGTAAGACTATCTGTAAAGTGTCCCATAGGATAATTTCTGAAACCTCTCCATTATTATTGGCATCTAGGTGAAGCTTTATTTAATCTAGAAACCATTCTTTAAATCCTTGTACTATTTCTAGATAAGCAGTTAGTCTTTGGCAGAAGTTTAAGGGGTCAGTATTAAGTGTTACATTGAAGGTGATGGAATTGTAGTTAGACACAGGGCATTATGTCAGCATTACATTATCAGTTTTTGACAATTTGAACTGGTTGCAAAGACTTTGTCTATGTTGGTCTATGTACTAAATCTGTAAAAATAGTGAGAATACTTCAGGGGGGATAATATTTTTATACCAATGTCAGTTAAGTTTCTGTCCTTTATGTAGGTGTTCAAGTGCTTGGCAACAGGGGACATCTTGAAGGACTTGGAGCTTGAGGTATCGGTGGAGGACAAGATACAATTAAAACCACCTGCTAATAGTAACTCACCTTTAGACTTTAATGTTATGGTATTTAAATGTTTTTTCACAGTTTTAGTCCCAATACCCGGTATCAAGTAGGTGTTTGCAAAATGTACATCTTTTTTGCCTAGTTTTAGCATGACTAAAGCAAGCATACCATCATTGCCTGAGAACGAGTCAACTGTTTCTGGAATTCTCATTGATTTAATGTGTAAAATTACGACACCTCTTCTTTAAGAAATTGATGAATAAAACTAAAACTTACATCAAGTGACAAATTTGCATTAGCTGACATATGTAAACTGAACAATGAATATCAGGATATCATGCAGTATAAAATATCAATAAATCTGGAAAAAAAATTGATTACAATCCTACTCAGTTAATCCCACAAGTATGCACAAGATTGCGATTAGATCTAAATATTTAAATGAGAAAAGTCATGTAAAAGAAATAATATACACTAGAAATAATCAGACTATCAAAGTTGCAGATCTAAAAATATCTTAGGTTTTAAAAACCATTACAAGAATATTAATAATGACTCCTCTGCAAGTGATAAAAGTATAGACAACTTTCTTGCTAATAATATTAAAAAAAAACTATCCAAACACCATATTAATAACACAGATAAACCCTTTTCCTTTAAAGAATTAAAGGAACAAATAAAAAATCTTAAGACAAAAAAGGCACCAGGGCTGGATTGTCTAATTCCAGAATTTTACAAACTCTTACCTGATGGTCCCTCTGTGTGGCACATTGAGATGTGCCACATAGAAGGACTTTTTGACCACAGTGGTAGTGTGGTGGTCAAAAGAGAGGTTGCTGTCAGCCTGTGTTCCCAGATCTCTTATAACGCCTTCTGTATTCAGTGGACTGCCATCGATGAGGTAATTCATGGGAACTGGGTTTTTCCCAAAGGGGATGACGAGACATTTTTTGGTATTGAGCTTAAGGCCATGGTTCTGACACCAGTCATTGGTCTCAGTAAGGCCTTTCTGTAGGATGTCAACATCACTTGGGGAGTTAATAATAGCTCCAAACTTGCAATCTTCTGCAAACTTTGTCAGCCAGAGTCCCTTCGTGTTGGCCTGGATTACAGAGATGTAGATACCTGCAACAACTGGAGAGGCCGCAAAAGTACCTCACAAAGAGGATCCTAGGCCTTAAACATTTGTCCTGTATAGACAGACTCAAAAAAACTCCCAACTATTCTCTATCTCATATCGCCTACTTAGAGGTGATCTCTGCTTGACTTACAAAGCCATGTCTGACCCAGGTCTGTTAGAAATGCTACATCTAAAGAAATCCCAATCCCTCTGCACCACACACTCCATAGACCTCAACCTCATTAAAGATTGGATTATAGTAGCTGCGACCGTGGTTTATCAGACTTTTTTTTGTTATTTGTTTCAGTTTTATTAGTGGTCTCAGTACCACAATCAACAGAATATGCTGGAGGGACAGGTTCATAACCCAGAGACTGCCCATGCTGTTGAATAGACCCCATACATGTTAAACAGAGCACCTAACTGGCCCTCTTCAAGAGAAATCCTGATGAGTGGATGGGAAATAGAAAATTCACCCCGGGGATCACTCCAGTGGCTCTACTCGACAGAGGCACTGGGAACTAAGGTCGGGTGGCATGATGCCAGGGTAATCCTATGAGCTAGGCTTGTAAAGGCTCCAGGGCCATTAGTCTAGGACACACCTATGAACCTATAAACATCTTGAAAATCTTATTCAATGCATTCCAAGAAGTTAAAACTACAGCAAACATCCCCTGCTTATGGAAATATTCTATCATCTCTCCCATCTTAAAACCAAATAAATAGCCCAACCTGTGCACATCATACAGGCCAATGTCTTTGCTTAACATTGACTACAAGATATTCATGTCTATCTTAGCAGACAGATTAAGTAATAATCTTTGAATATTAATTCATGAAGACCAAGCTGGGTTTATCATAAACAGAAAGGTACAAGACAGTGTAGTTAGATTACTGTCCTCAATAGACTTAGCAAACAAGAAAAAATGAGCCTTCTATTTTAAGCCGTGATATAGATTAAGCTTTCGATTCCCTAAGTTGGCCATATCTGTTTAAAGCTCTGCAAAAGTACTGTTCTCCCCAAACATTATAGGATTGATTAAAAAACAATATGAAAAGTCCATAGCCTATGTAAAGATTGGATGATATCTATTTAGCCCATGAGAAATATTAAGAGGTGCTAAACAGGGTGCCCCCCGCTCCCCATTACTCTTTGCCCTGGCTATTGAACCTCTTGCAAATCATGCTAGAAATAATGACAGTGGTAAAGGATATAAAGTGTCAGACAAATTATCCCCCAAGATACAACTGTTTGCTGATGACCTACTAATAACTTCTAGTGATATTGAAATCTCAGTAGATCACCTATTGCATAATCTAGACTTCTTTGCAAACATCTCTGGTCTAAAATTCAATCACAATAAAACTCAGGCACGTCTAGTGAATAAAAATGTTACTATGAAACTTAGATCAAAAAGAGACATAAACTGGGAGGGCATGCATATTAAATATCTAAGTATCATTATTGAATCTAATTATAAAAAAATCACTCACATCTAATTACCTACAATTTATAGACTCAGTTACTAGTCTAATAGTTGGAACAGACTCTTCTTCATATTTGAAGACAGACTAACTTTAATCAAAATTATACAATTACCTGTAATCTTATTCATTGGCTGAGCTCTAATAATTCACCCACCTGTCAAAATTAAACAGAAAATTAATAACTTACTTATTACTTAGCTTCATTTGGTATGCCACAAAACCAAGGATTTCTCTTCTCTGGCACACCACAAGCTGGGATGAAGGAGAGGTATAGGGCTTCCAAATATTGATTTTTATTTAAACTCTGCATTTATTAACATAGTGTCACTTAGGAATAATAGTTCTTATACATCATATTGGAAATCACTGCATGAAACCTTACTTTTTAATAGTAATAGGACATTGCTTGAACCATATACTCAAATACATACAAACATCTTTATATGAATTTTAAAAATATACATTCAAAGTGAAAGGTCAAAACTTGTTCTCACACTTCTTCTAAAGCAAATATTGCTGCTGTTTAAAAAGCTTATGTTTGTAATCAATTAAGAATTTGTTATTATACAATTCCTCCCCTAAAACGTGCACGCTGATTGGCCAGCCCAACCAGCGTGCCCGTTGTAAATCCCTCAATATATTAACGGAAAAAGGTCCGGTCGCCCGGACTTTTTCCATTAGTATAAAACACTGTCTCGCTATGTTAAAAGAGTTTAACATAGCGACACAGGTTTAAAAAAAGCAACGGAGACCTCCGTTGCTTTTTTTAAAGCTGTCTCGCTATGTTAAACTCCTTTAACATAGCGACACAGTGTGTAAAAAGTACTTGCGATCTCCGTTGCTTTTTTTTTAAAGCTGTCTCGCTATATTAAATGGGTTTAACATAGCAAGGCAGCTTTAAAATGAGCAACGGAGATATCCGTTGCTTATTTTAAAACTTTCTCGCTATGTTAAACCCATTTAACATAGCGAGACAGTTTAAAAAAAAAAAAAGCAACGGAGATCACAAGATCTCCGTTGCTTTTTACTGTTTCGCTATGTTAAATGGGTTTAACATAGCGAGACAGTTTTACAATAAGCAACGGAGATCTCGTGCTTTTGCCCACAGCTCTGATGTACTGCGTAGGCATGCGCAGTACATCAGAACTGCCGCAGAATACCAGACAGCTGCGGAAGGGCAGTAAAGAGGCATTATACAATGCCATTATTTAAGAAAAGTAATTATTTCTTTTCTTAAATAATGTCATTAATATAATAATAACCACTTCTGGTGTGGGTAATGCTGTATTTACCACGCTTGGCTTTGTTTGGTCCCGAGGGCTTAGCCCTCGGGACCAAACCACGCCAACCGTGGGTAAATCCAGCATTACCCACACCCAGGCGTGGGTTATTGCTATAATAATTATGTTTCCTATTGCTTACGCAAATGAATGTTTAATATCTTTTGATACTCAGAAAATGTTAGAATTTAAGATGGGTGACCTATTCTATTGGAATCAATTTCTGTCAGCTAATAAAATAAGTTCTGCAGACTACTTAATCAGCCGATATCGTCTGCAAAATTGCAAATAGCTGGAATCCAAACTTGTAAGGATTTTATACATACTAAGCTCGAACCCCCATTAGAGGCATACAATAAGAGTAACTTAAATCTTGGATTTTATCTCAACAATTTTTAATAGTTCACCCAAGAATAATATATATATGTGTATATATATGTGTGTGTATATGTATGTATATATATATATATATATATATATATATATGTATATAAAATACTTCATTGTTATTTATACAATTCTCAGAAATGATTTTAGCAAAACAGATGTTTCCTTTTGGAATTATTCAAGTGAAGTTAATAGACAAGCATTCTCAGACAAAGATAAAAAACTTTGTTTACAGTCTGTGAAGGAATCCACATCTTCTCTGTTCTGGCGTGTATACACGTGGAAATTTTATATAGATGTTTTTTTACTCCACATGGACTAGCAATAATGTACAAGAAAGATGAAATGAAATGCCTGAGATGTGGACACCCTGATGCTGACTGGATACATATGGTAGTTAATTGCAAAATAATTTCCCCATTTTGGTTAGACTTAAAATATCTTTGTAAAGCTCTGTGGAATGGCAACTGTACAATTTCTGACTCCCTTATTTTCAATGTTCCTGTTCCTGTAGTCGTTCCTAAAACCAAACATTTTTACTATGGTCTATCCTCTCTATTGCAAGGAAAATTGTTACTAAAAATTGGAAGTCCCAGTCTACTCCTGTCTTTAAAGTTGAGTTTATCCATTTTGCAAAATACATTTGTAAGAATGAGATTGCTACTCTAAAAGCAAGGACGAACAACACAACCCATCATTTACTTGCTTAGACAAAATTGTCTAATCTGTTACAGAAATATTAAGTGTTCTGTGTATATTGCTTTTTTAGCTGCTATGGACATTGTATATAGTTTGTTTTTTCTTGTTTCTATTCTGTTAAGTTATTGTGTTATAAAATGAATAAAAACATTTTGGAAAAAAAAGAATTAAAAGATGCTTAGCACATTCCTATTAATCCATAGACATTTCTTATGGTTTTATGGGTTTGGATCACAATATCAATTTTCTGCCTTACCCTTTGGACTATATACTGCACCAAGAGTGTTCACAAAGTGCTTAACTCTAGTTATAGCTCATTGCAGGCTGTAGGGTATCCACATTTTCCATATTTAGACAAATTGCTTATCTTTGCAGAGTCTTTTTCAAAGTGTTAGGAATCAGTCTGTTGGGTGAAAGATCTCTTGCCCAAGCTGGAATTCCAAGAAAACATTCAGAAGTCTTTTTTGACTCCTCCTCTGAGGACTGTGTTTCTAGAATATCAACTAGACACCCTAGTTCAAAGAGCTTTTCTTCAATGGGAGTAAAATAGATTTATATCTGTATTTGTTTTTAGGGATTTCCACTCAGACTTTGGTCACTGAGAGGGAGTAGCTAAGGATTTCGGATTTTATCGCTTCTGTGGTTTTCATGATACCCCCAACAAGACTCCACATGAGAAAGGGTACAGTGGTATCTGAAGTCTCTCTAGTCCCAGACCAACACCCCTTTTTCTAGTCCCAGAACTGGGGCTTATCAGTAGTGAAATCACATTGAGGAGACAACAGGTATCCCCAAATCCAGGTCTGTCCTTCTTCCTCCCTGTTCCAAAGCAGTCAAAGTAGATACCAAACACCTCAGACTTTGTTTGGTGAGCACTTTCAGGATGGATATAATTGCAACGTGTGTGGGGCACCAGGGACAGATGCAAGCAAGCACAGACACACAAAATACATTTTTGCCCTGATAAGGCACTGAAATCTGTGAATCATCACTGATTCCTAGGACCTCTTCAAGTTTTTATATACAATACCACAGTCATGTGGTACATCAACAAGCAAAGGGGAACCAGGTCATACCTCCTCTGCAGACTACTCTACTAGCCATTTTAGCTTGGGCTGTAGGTCTTCCCAGAGTGAGGCAACTGATAGAGTAATCTTTTTGCTGCATGGGAGAATTTGGTGCTTCCCTTTTTCCGCGTAGTTCATTAAAGAAATGTGATGGGTGCATTTATTCTTCTTGGCAGAGGAGCATAAGTACACATCTTTACTTTTTTCATTGATTCTGTGCCTTCTCTCAAACTACATTGGAGAATAGAACAAAACTCATTATTGTCACACCATGGTAGCCAAGGATGTTGTAGTTTCTAGCTGTGAGGCCCAGGCAGTTGAGGAAACCTTTCCAGTTGAAGTCAAGGAAGTCCCCTTTGGTTGAGATGACATATGGCTTCATCTCAGAGCCTGGCTACGTCTGCTGTGTACCTTTCTTCTGAGCTGGAGTTTCAGTGGTCCATGGAGTTGCCTGGAAGCTGTCCACTTTTCAGACTTATGCTACTAAATGGAAGGTTCTGTATCAGGACATAGAATTATATTGTGTTGCCTGATGGGTCTATATTATATATTCGAAGTTTCAAAACTTTGAACCTCATATGTTCGACAACATATGAGCAAAGTTTGAAACATCAAAAATATAATAAAAATAATAAAAAAAAAATTACCTCAACACTCTGAGTAGGGGGGGGTGCAAGCCCCCCACATTCCCCTACTTAAATATACCAACTCTGAGATCACACCTCAGTGCAGAAAAGGGAAATTTTTCCATTCTGTGCCATACGGAGTTGTTGCTTTTCACCTTCGAAATTTTTAAACTTTAATCATATGGTGTCGGCCATATGACATTCAAACTTTAAAACGTTTGAATAATTAATAGGGACACCTGCCTGATTATGTTAGTTTGTAGGCACTTGCGTACCTCAGTCACACTTTTGGTGGGTGTCCTATATTTTTTTTCTCAAAGTGCCATGTTTCTAGCTCCTGTGCAGTCATGGCCTTGTGGAGGGCAGTGCAGCACTGTGGTCCAACACAGGCTAGTTAAGTAGTTCCATAAAAGGGTTCTTTCTGCTTGTTTGTATTCGAAGAATTATTTCTCATTTTCAATTGAAAGTCATGAGTGAGTGGCTTGTCCATTCCCCCATTCTATATGATAGGTTTGATGGCCCTGAATTTTGTATTTTGAATGAAGATGTTCTTGCTGGCCATCAGCTCTGCTTGTGCATCCTTTAAGTTGTAGGCCTACTTTTAAGGGAACACTGATTGGTGTTTTTCAGAGGTTGCCTGTTCCCTGTGACCTTTTTCACATTTTCCTTCAGAAGTGTATCAGAACCTTCCTTAAATCAAGCCATTTATCACCCTATTTTCTTTTTGTAGGGTATATTCCATGGAACTTAAGTCCTTCTTGCTGTAAATATGCACTAGCAGCTCAGGTTTTCCCTGAGAGGTATGTGTGAATTTATGAAGGAGGAGTAGTTACTTGGTCTCCTTACTCCAAAGAAAACCTGCTTTGCACTAAGATAACACTGTGTGGTACATTTTGTCATCCAACAGCAAATAACCCATTGTAAGAACACATTGCTGCTACTCTGCCAGTGGGCATGTCTATTGTTTACTTCAGAAATGTCACCAGTATGGATTTGCAGCATGACTTCAGGGTCATCCTTGTCTTTTCACATATTCACCAAACATTGTTGTTTACGCTATGATTTTGCAAGTTAAGTCTACTGTTTCAGTACTTAAGGGCTATGCCTTCACAGCAGCTCTTCAAGTCTTCCTTTGATTCAGTCCTCCCAGAGTGTTTCACTTTTGACTGCTTTGGGTTACTGTCAACAGATGCCCACTGCAAATGCCTCCAGAGTTTAGCTATAACAGGTATGTTCTTATCGTATCAGTTGATCTGATATTGTTAGTCCTCTTTCATTCCTTAAGTATGGGTATTGGTTCCAAGCTCAGAACCAAGCCGGCCATTTTCCAAGCTCGCGTCAGCTTCAGACTCTCAAGCTAAACTCTTACCCACAATTCCCCTCTCCTTGTTACCTCAGATTTTGTTTGCCGTGTTGCCATCCGGTCGTGTCAAGCTACTTCTCTTCAGCTAAGTACAGTCAATTGTTGTTTAATTGCTTTACAAATTACTTTTCTGTCAGAAAAGTTGATATTTTATTGTCTCTTGCCCTATCACATCTAGCGTTCATAATTTCCTCAGGGTTTTTTCTGTCCTTTACTTACCCTTTTTACCGCAAGGTAATTTCTCCTTACCATCGTTGGTAATCCCTTTCCTTTTCTTTTTCATACCTTCGGGTACTCTTTTGTACCATTGTTGGTACTTTTCCATTTGTTAAAATGGCAGATAAAAAGGGTAGCCCGGGGTTTAAGTGGTGTTCTGATTGTAGACACAAACTGCCTACTTCTGATGCACACTCTTTGTGTTTATTGTTTGGGAGCTTCCCATTTATCTGTTGAACCACCTTGTACTATATGTGAAAACTTTTCTAATAGAACTTTGTTAGAAAGGAAAAATAAGCTGATACTGAAGGGACTTCTAAAATCTCCCTTTCCAGAGGCTATTTCTGGGTCAGAGGTCTCAACCCCTCCTAAAGCCCATAAGAAAATGGATGTTTCAACTAAGGCTAAATCCTTCCCTTCGTCCCCGGCTGGGGACTCTCACCAATCAAAATCTAAAAAGACTAAAATTTCGGCTCCAGGGCTCTCTTATCAGCCCCAGTGCTTTTGGTGCCCAGACCTTTGGCACCGAGGCCTTCGGCTCCTTTAGTGATTTCAGCTTTGTCCTCTCCTGCAGCCTTCTACATATCGGCACCGAGGGGCTCCTCGGTTCAGACCTTTACCACCGTATCGGCACCGACCGTTCAGTCGGCGCAGACCTTGACCTTGTCGGCTCCGAGATCTTCCTCGGAACCGAGGCCTTTATTACTGACTCCAGTTTTGTCGGTTCCAGTTTCAGCACCGACAACCATTTCAGCACCGATCCCTGTGTCAGTGCAGACAATGATGTCGTCACCGATGACTTCTTCGGTGCAGACTACAGTAGTTCAGTCTTTCCTGGCCCGTTGTCCTCTGTGTGATCAGATGAGATGGGCACCGAGACTTACTCTTTTGTGGACAGACCTGTTTCTCCCTCAGTCTCTGTGAGGTCCACTAGAAGTCTTTCTGAACATGATGTGTTGCGTCTTATGGACCAGGCAATCTTGGCCAGAGGTATTCCACCCCCAGGAACTATCCTTCCTTTGGAGGTGATCACCCATCTCCAAAGACACCTTCTTATTCTCCTCCTTCATTGTCTTTGAAGTCCATGGATATAGTACAGTCTTCCCCTTCTGCGGTTCCCTTTTTGGATCTCACTAAGGAACCGCAGTTGCCTTCATGGCAGGAAAGTTTTGCTACGACCCAGGATGTCAGCTGTGATACGCATAGCTTGCTGCTCCACAACCATCCAGGGACTCCGAGTTGGCAGGCTGAGCCACTTAGGGGAGGAGTGCCCCCTGTCCTTGACATAGACTCCTCTCTGGGTGGACCAGCCTTCCAACTGATGAAGAAGGCTTTTGCAGCTGCTGGCGATTCCGGACTGTCTATACCTCCACCCTCTTCTGGTACACTGGTTTCACAAGTCGCACCTAGCGGACACTGGGTGCAGGGGCCTCAGGACATATTCCCTCAGGAATCCCCTTTTCTGTTGTTTTCCCCAGCTTCTCCCGCTGAGGAGGTCCACCGGAAAAGTTAGTAAGACTAAGCACATGGACTCCACAGAGGAGTCTCTCACCAAAGACACAGATTTCGATGAGGGGGAAGGATCCCCTCAGTCACCCTCTGAGGTATCCTTTGACGATATCCTTGAAATCCTGAAACAGAGAGGTGACTGGCAGCCCTCTAATCCGACACCTGAGGAATCTGTGTTCCTGCAGGCTTTTTGCGCCCGGCCCCCTAGCTCCTGGGTTACTCCACATGCCGATGAACTTGTCAAGTTCATCGTGCAGCATGTTTGGAAGGCCCCTGATACTGTTGAAGCTATTTCCCGGAGGCCAGATTAGATCTTGTCCCCTCCTTCTTCAGATCCCCATTGGACCAAAGGTCTTCCTGTAGATGCTTTGGTGGTGGTGGCCACAACAAAAAAGGATCTGGCAAAAGAAGAAAGCCAGACTGACCATCCGCCTAACGGAGAGTCCTGGGCCCTGGACAGAATAGGGAAGCACACTTTTGCTTCATCGACCTTTGCTATCAGGTCCCTGAATTATATGGCACATTTTACCGTCTTCGAAGGGATCTGGTTTCTGAGCTCTCTGAAACTTTGGCTGGTGCAGTGTCTGATGAGGTCTGTGACAAAGTGGCCTCTCAGCTGGCCACCATTGAGTCTATATCTAACTCCTCTATGCGATTGATATCTCATGCATCAGAAAGAGCAGCTAGAGCAGCGAGTTCAGCTGCGGTCTTGAGACGACACACCTGGATGCGCTTGTGGAACTTCACAGAACCTTTTAAGTCTTCCTTTCTTAATGCCCCCATTGAGCCTTCCTCGTTGTTTGGGCCCAAAGTTAAAAGCACACTGGCCATATGTGAACAAGACGGTAAGATCCTTTCTGCTGTAGGTGTCAGTTATTCTTCCCCTCAACGTGCTTTCTCCCGAAACCAAAAGAGTGGGAAGATATGGTTCAAGAAATCTTAGGGTCCTTTCCGCGCCACGCAGGTCCTTTCCACGCCACACAGGTCGAGTTCTTCCCTAGAGGCAGATGGGGAAACTCACAGGGAAGATGCTCCTTTCGGGGCAGAGGGGGACCGCATAACCAGGGTTCCAGGGATTCTTTCTCTGGCCAATTCTACTAGCACTCCTGAAGACCGGCCCAACTCCTTTCCTCTGGAGGTGGTTGGGGGACATTTCTCCTTGTACCCTTCTGCCTGGCTAACCATCACGAACGATTCTTGGGTACAAAGGATTATAACCAGAGGTTATCATATCCCCTTCGATCTTTGTCCCGTCCCTTCAAAAAATCTTCCTGACTTTCCACCCAGTCAAAGGGAAGAAGCAGCACTAGAGATAGAAAAGCTGCTAAGAAAAAAGAGTCATCCAAATAGTCCCTCCAGACCAGATAGGATCAGGATTCTACTCGACTATTTTTGGTGCCAAAGAAAACCGGGGACTGGAGACCAATTTTGGATCTCGGTGTATTGAACAAGTTTGTGAGAGTACAAAAATTCCGGATGGTCACTATACAGTGTATCCTCCCGCTTTTGGAAAAAGATGATTGGGTGTGCTCTATAGATCTTCAAGATGCGTACTACCACATAAAGGTGGACAGGCCATCAAGAAGATTTCTGCGCTTCTGTGTGGGAGCCAGTTCAGAGTACTGCCCTTCGGACTCTCCACAACCCCCAGAGTGTTCACAAAGTGCATGGCAGTTGTCACAGCTCACTTGTGACTTCAGTGATTCTAGGTTTTTCCATACCTAGATGACTGAATCATTTCCACCCCCACCAAACATCTACTGGAAAAAGCCCTGGCATACTCTCTCCTCGCTGCTCAAAGGCTAGGCATAACCATAAACTGGCAGAAATCCAATCTCACCCTATCTCAGTCGACAAAATTCATAGGGGTTATCTTGGACACAAAAAACTGCAGAGCTGCCATTCCAGAGCACAGAATTTTAAGGATAAAGCAACAACTATTTCCAATCCTTTAAATGGAAAAATCCACGGCTCACTCATTCTACAGCTGTTGGGTTCCATGGCAGCCTTCATCACCATTGTTCCCCTAGCCAGGTTTCACATGAGGCTTCTACAATGGCTACTGCTCACCCGGTGGTATCCTTTTCAGCATCCTCTTTCAGCTATAATTCGAGTAACCCACAGGTGCAACCAGGATTTAAATTGGTGGATGACACACAATCTCCCTCAATGGTCTCGCCCCTTTTCCCCCCAGCAACCCAAGGCCACAGTGGCCACGGACGCCTCCCTGATGGGGTGGGCAGGCTTTGTCAGGGACAGACAGTCCAAGGCACTTGGTCCCAACCGGAGGCCTATCTGCATATAAATGTTCTAGAGGTGAGGGTGGTGCTTCTGGCGATGCAAGCATTCCATCCCCTGCTATCATCTGGGACAATTGCGATTCAATCAGACAACATGGCTGTCGTCTGGTACATCAACAAACAGGGCGGAACCAAATCTTACCCCCTTTATCGAGAGGCCATGAGGATAGGGCAATGGGCAATGGCTACCAACCGTTTTCTTCTAGCAATGCACATTCCCAGGAGTTCCAACGTGATAGTAGACAGACTCAGCAGGTGCATTCTGCAACCTCACGAGTGGTCCCTGAATCCCTTGATAGCGGTGATCATCTTCCACCGCTGGGGCCGTCCTTGCTGCAAGTCTTTGCATTCCCCGGCCAACTACAAATGCAGCTACTACTTCGCCCTGATTCCCCCTCTGGGACAGTCACCCAGGGATGCTCTAGTCCACGATTGGCCCTCGGGTCTTTTCTACACATTTCTGCCCTTTCCTCTCATGCCCCAGTTTCTGAAGAAAGCCTGCCGGTTGAAGAGCAGAGTAATCCTCATAGCACCATATTGGCCATGACAGATTTGGTTCCCATTCCTTTGGCCTCACGTACTAGATCGACCTTGGAGCCTCCATCCAATCCCGGAGTTGATCTCACACCCACAGAACCTGATTCATCCCAACCTGAACAGCCTGAAGCTAATGGCTTGGCTATTCCAGTTCCATTGATTGCCAGGCAGAATGATCTTTCTTTACCAGTACGTGATATTCTCATTGCTTCTCATAAGTCTTCCACTAGAATTACTTATCTGAGCAAGTGGAAAAGATTTACCTGTTGGCTGAAAGATAAACAAGTAGACCCCTTTTCAGCACCAGTGTCAATAATATTAGACTATCTGGCCAACCTGTTTCAATCGGGTCTATCGGCCTCTACCATTAGAGTTCATTTGGCTGCAATTTCTAATTTTCATGAGGGTGTCCAAGATTCCTCTCTTATGTCCCATAAATTGTGCAAGACCTTCATAAAAGGTGTGAATCATCTGAAGCCACCTTTTAGAGAACCTATTCAACCATGGGAGTTATCATTAGTTCTACAAACTCTGACAATGGCACCTTTTGAACCAGCCTCTTCTTGCGACCTCAAGTATTTGTCATGGAAAACCTTGTTTTTGGTCGCTATTACTTCTGCCAGATGTATTTCTGAACTTCAAGATTTATGTATCAAGAGTCCATACTTGATTTTTCATAGAGATAGAGTGTCTCTGAGAACTAATCCGTCATCTCTGCCTAAAGTGATCTCTGAAATGTCCATTAATCAAGCCATTGAATTGCCAGTTTTCTTTCCCAACCGTTCAAATAGAGGAGAGTATTGCCTACATACCCTTGATGTACAGATGTAAATCCATTTTTACCTAAACAGGACTAAACCCTTTTGTAAGTCTGACCAGTTATTTTTGGCCTTTTCTGGACCTAGATTAGGATCTGCTGTTGCTAAGGTCACATTAGTGGGATGGTTGAAGGACTGTGTGACCTTCATTTATACACAACGTAATATCTCGTTGCCTACTACCATGAAAGCTCATTCAACAAGGTCGGTGGCAACTTCTGCTGCCTTCCATGCCAGAGCTTCTTTACATGACATCTGTGCAGCTGCAACTTGGGCTACACCTCATACCTTCATCAATCACTACAAATTGTATTTGGCCTCCAGGGGAAGAGCATCTTTCAGTTCTGTGGTGCTCAGGAATGTCCTTCCATGAGAGCCTCCCAAGAATAGAGGTAGCTGGGGACTCTGTTCCATACGTAAGGAGTGAACGAGGATTAACAATATCAGGTAAAGAAGTTATGTCTTACCATAATGTTCCATCTGTATTATTGATCCTCGTTCAGTCATTATGACCCTCCCTCCTTCCCCCTCCTGTGGTTTCTAGTGGATCTTACCATCCAGTTCTCTTAGGTTATTTGACCAGAGATAGCCTCTACCTTCTTTAACTTGCAAACTCAATCTGAGGTAACAGGGAGAGGGGAACTGTGGGTAAGAGTTTAGCTCGAGAGTTTGAAACTGACGTGAGCTTGGAAAATGGCCGTCTCTGTTCCGAGCTCGGAACCGATACCCATACGTAATGACTGAACGAGGATCAACAATACAGATGGAATGTTATGGTAAGACATAACTTCTTTTTTTATGAGGAGGTGATCTGCAGAAAATGTTTATGGTCCTACCAGCCTTGCTGCACCTTGCAGCTGCAGATAGATTTTCATGTATGTTGAGCAAGCATATGTTGTATAATAATACACGTGTTCTTGTCTAGTGTCCTGTAGGCTGTGCTTACACAGTGAATATGGAAGAAGAGTTTGAACTGAGGGTCCCAGAGGGCTGGGTGTGTTCTCTGACATGATGTGTGATGTCTTGGCATGCACCATCAGCAACCACTCTTGGACTTTTTGCATTTGAGAGGGAGGAGTAAAAGAAAAGAAAACTCTGGGAATGGTATGGCTGGAGATATCAGAATATAAATTTCTACATTTGCCCACTGTATAAGGTCCCCCTTGTAGATCATCTCATATAGTGAGTACTTTTCTCTTGACTTAGAGGAGACCTTCTGCAATGGCCAGTTATTACCATCCTTCCCACCCCCTTTGTCTAGTCAGCCTCTCCATCCAGAGTTCGCTGATGGATTTTTCTGTAGGACTGGTAGGTAGGTTAACTTGTAATTTTTGTGTGCTGCTTTTATTTTCCATCTTGCAGATTGCACTGATTCAGTGGATAAGGTTCAAATTAAATGAGACAGGAACTGAACTAGTCACCCTAGACATAAAAGAGGCTTATCTGCACATCCCCATAAGGGAGTCTTGCAGGAAATATCTATGTTTCAGGGCAGGCTGTATGCACTATCAATTCTCTGCACTTCCCTTTGGCTTATCTACTACACCCAGAGTATTCACAAAGTGCTTGGCTCCAGCAATTGCATACTGCAGGCAGAGAAATATCCAAATTTTCCCATACTTGGACGATTGCCTGATTCAGGCGGACAGTCAGGAATTGCTACTTCAGCACCTGGCATTTTTAAAAAGACTCCTAACTTCATTGGGGTACACCATCAACAAAAAGAAATCACAACTAGTGCCCAGTCAAAAAATTGCATTCTAGGGAGCAAGCTTGAACACAACTAACCAGATGGCATTTCTCACTCCAGAAAAACAGGCCTATTTGACCAACTACTTCAAATAAATGACCACCAAAACCCAGCTATCTGCAAGGAAAATATTGCAAGCCCTAGGGTTCATGGTCTCATGCATTCTCTTCTTCTTTTGGCTGCTCCCATTAGGGGTCACCACAGCGGATCATCTGTTTCCATTTCGTTTTGTCCTCTGCATCTTGCTCAGTCACACCAACCACCTGTATGCCCTCTCTCACCACATCCATAAACCTTATCTTAGGCCTTCCTCTTTTCCTGTTACCTGGCAGCTTCATCCTTAGCATCTTTTTCCCAATCTACTCTGCATCTCTCCTCAGCACATGTCCAAACCAACGTAATCTTGCCTCTCTGCCTTTGTCTCCAAACCTTCCAACCTGGGCTGACCCTCTAATATACTTATTCCTAATCCTGTCTACCCTTGTCACACCCAGTGCAAATCTTAACATATTTAACTCTGCCATGTCCAGCTCTGACTCCTGCCTTTTTGTCAGTGCCACTGTCTCCAACCCATGTAACATAGCTGGTTTCACTACCCTCTTGTAGACCTTCCCTCTCACTCTTAATTGTCTGTCACAAATCACTCCTGACACTGTTCTCCACCCACTCCATCCTGCATGTACTCTCTTCTTCACCTCTCTTCCAGACTCAAATATTTAAACTCATCCACCTTCGCCACCACTACTCCCTGCATCCTCACCATTCCTCTATCCTCCCTCTCATTTGCACACATATATTCTGTCTTAGACCTGCTGAGCTTCATTCCTCTTCTCTCTAGAGCATAACTCCACCTCTCCAGGGTCTCCTCCATGCATTCTGCTAATTCAGACTGCATATGAGAAAACTTCAATGGTACTTAAAAAGTCTTTGGTGCCAACATTCTCAGGACCTGGAAACGGTCATTCCTATCATACCTTGTCTAAGGGCAGAAGCATGCAACCACAACAAGGGACTGCCTTTCACTCAACCCCTCACTGCCCAAACCCTGACAACAGACTCATCAGACTATGCATGGGGGACTTACATGGCTGGCAAATGCATTCAGGGCAAGTGGAGCCCAGGACAAATTCTCCTGCACATCAATCAAATAGATGCTAGATGTACAGAATGCTCTGACAGTCTTCAAATACCTAATCCTTCCAGGACAGCTGTTGATAAAAACAGACAACACCACAGTTATGTGGTACATAAACAAGCAGGGGGCAACCCATTCTTACCCACTCTGCAGGTTGGCCATGACCCTGTGGAGCACAGCCTTGAGCAACCAAGTGCATCTACAAGCTCAGTTCCTGCCAGGCAAACAACATTCACTGGCAGACGACTTAAGCAGAAATCTTCTATACCCACACGAGTGGAAATTGGAGCCCAACACCTTCAACCTTCTAATCCAGCAGTGGGGGACACCAGAGGTGGACCTCTTTGCCTCCCCCGAGAACCACCAGTTGAGCAAATTCTGCACCAGGAACCCTCACAGCAGGGCCTGGAAGGTGGATGGCCCTATCCATCATGTGGGAAAACCTCTCAGTTTATGCCTTCCCCTTCTGCCCCTCCTCTCAAAAGTCCTACTCAAGATCAAACAGGACAGGCCAAGGGCAATTCTTATTGCCTCAGACTGGCCACCCCAGCACTGGTACCAACTCTTACGCACTCTGACAACAGTGCCACCCTGGCACCTTCACCAAACACCTTCCCTGCTGTCTCAGCAGGAGGGACAGATTTTGCATCCACAGTTGCAAACCCTAAACCTTGCATCCTGGCTTATCCTCTGAATACACCACCAGCAATCCTCAGCAAACAGGCACTGGACATCATTCTTGAGGCTAGAAGGCCTAGTACTAGGAAATACTATACTGAAAAGTGGAAAAGATATTGTTCTTGGAATCAGTCTCAAGGAAAGGACACAGCTGTGCCCTCCTTACCTCAAATACCAGATTACCTAGCAGAGCTACTCCACAGAGGCCTATCCTTTTCCTCTATTAAGATTCATGCCTCTGCCATATCAGCTCATTATAAGACTGAGCCATCTCTATTTTCTCACTCTCTCATCAGACAGTTTCTGAGAAGGGCTAACAACTTAAGGCCCCCTAGGAGAGCACCCACCCCTGCCTGGGACCTTAACTTTGTACTGGAAAAGTTCATGCTTCCCCCTTTTGAACCTGCTGCTTCAGCAGAGTTAAAATTACTCTCTTGGAAAACAGTCTTGCTTTTAGCCATAACTTCAGCTAGAAGAGTGTCTGAGTTACAGGCACTAATGGCTGTGGAACCCTTCATTATTTTCCATGCTGACAGGGTTTCCATCAGGACTAACCCTTCCTTTATGCCTAAGGTGGTGTCCAGTGTGGCTTTAAACCAATTCATCCATTTACCAACCTTCTTTCCTAATCCTCAGAATAAAGGGGAAAGGATCCTGCACTCCTTGGATGTGCACAGACAGCTCAGGTTCTACCTTGGTAGGACTAAACCTTTCAGAAAATCTGATCAGCTGCTGATCAGCTTTGCTGCAGAGGCAGAGGGCAAGGCCATTTCAAAGCAAACCATTTCCAAATGGGTAGCACACTGCATCCATTTCTGCTTTTAAGCACCATGGAAAACCTACCCCACAGGGGATCAGAACACATTCCACTAGGGCTACTTCCACCTCTGCAGCATTTCTCAGGGGAGTCCCTACCAGGGACATTCTGGAAGCTGCAACCTAGAGTTTTGTATACACCTTCACCAAGTATTACCACTTACCTATTTTTTCTAAATCCAGAGATGGATTTGCTACAGCAGTCTTACAAGGCCTGCTAGCCAGCCCTAACACTTCTTGACTCCCTCCACCCTTCCTCAGCTTTGGGAATCAACCTAAGTGTAAAAAGCAGCTCCACGGGTAGAAACACTCAGTCCAGGAATCACAAATGTGATACAACCAGAAATAAACTGAAGTTAAATAACTTTAATGAATAAAAACAGAAGAATTAATCAAGCGCTTTCACCTGGTTCCTACCAGGCTTTATCAAGATACTGCTCAGTGAAAAGTAAAACCATTTTATATCATTATACATACATCAGGTGATCACTTAATCGACCACTCCTGGTGTTAATTATGATAATTAGTTAAAAGTTTAAACATTTTTTAAGGTGTCTTTGAAGTATTTTTTAAGGTGTTAAAATATTTGTACTCCCTGCAAGTCAATAATACTGCAATAACACGTTGTTTTAAAAACTATCTAGATACCTTGTGTGTCAAAAAATCTTGTAAAAATAAATAGATATAAGTAGTTAATGCAAACCACTAATAATTCATGCAGTGTGTTAAATAATTTTTTAAAAGTGCAAATACTAAGAACAAATATTAGAAAATATATACAAATATGCACTTAAAATGTTCTAAACATAAATCCTTATAGTAAAAACATGTACTTCTGGTTGAAAGTTAATAACATAAAATAAAAATTCATCATTAACTAACTGCCTGTTGATTACCTGGCATTTTCAAAAGTTTGTTGTTTACTCATAATTTCTCCCTGCTAAGCTTTAGTGCACTTGCTATACTGATGCTGTCATTTAGACCTGGGGGTCTTGTTGCATTTAATTTCAAATGCCACAAAAGTTCTTTATGCTCTAGACGAGTCTCCCAGTCCCCCCCTGTAGGATCCTGGGTGACCTGGTCTAGGACAAGGAATTTTAGATGCATGTTAATACATTGCATTGAATGTTTAAAAAAAGCATTAGTATCTTTCTTCTTACTAATTTCGTATAGATGCTCATAAATCCTTTTTCTTAGTGGCTGCTCGGTCTTGCCAACATAAAAACTGTGACACTCCATGCAAACACCAAGGTAAACCACCCCTTTTGATGTGCAGTTAAAATATTTTGTTGTACTAATCTTAAAGTTCCTAGAGGGAATGTGTAAACTATTATTATTGTATATGTGTACACACTGGTTGCATGCACCACATTTGTAGGTACCTACCTTGTTAAAAAAATGTGAATGTGTTTTTCTGTTATTTTTGTTCTCAAATAGGCCCTTTAGATTAATATCTCTCTTTCTTGTGAATCCAGGTTTGGCGGGTACAATTTTGTTGATGTCCTCCTGTAATGTCAAAACTGGCCAATATGTCAAAATAGTCTTTTCTACCTGTTGGGAGTCCCTAGTGTATGTATACACAAAGTTATTATATGACGATTGTCGGTCAGCCTCTTGAGTGTGCTCAAAAATCTTACCTTTCCCAAGTAATGGTGGATACTTAGATTCCCTGTTGTCGAGAACCTCTTTAGCTAAATTATCCACAAGATGGACTGGATAGCCTCTCTCAAGAAAGAGTTTTTTTAAAAAGTCAACTTCTTTAAGAAATAAATCTTGAGTACTTGACATCCTGGATGCACGAATGAGTTGACCTTTTATTATACCCTTTTTCTGATAAAAAGGGTGCCCACTATCAAAATGTAAGAATGTGTTGGAAAAAGTCGTCTTTCTATATATTTGGGATTGGAAAAAGTTGTTGACATAATCTTTGAATAAAAAAACATCCAAATAATGTAAAGAATTTTTGCTCACATTATGTGTGAAAGCCAAAAAATCTGTAGTGGAATTAATGTACGTGATGAAATTTGAGAAACTGTCTGTGTCACCATCCCATAATATGCAGATGTCATCCAGGTAACGTTTGTAGTAAGTAATATGCTCAGCCAAACCAGATGAAAAGATGTATTTATTTTCCCAATAGTATAATACTATGTTCGCGTATGTTGTGGCACATGGAGCACCCATCGCTACACCTTTCTTTTGCCGGAATACTTCTCCATTAAAATAGATGAAGTTATTCTCAAGAACTACTTCCATGAATTCCACTATTAGCCTAACCGTGTTATTACTTAGGTCAGATTGTGTTGTCAAAATTTCATTAAACCAATCTATACCTATTGAATGAGGAATACTGGGAAATAGCTCTATGATGTCAGTAGTTACCATTAATATCCCTGGGTTGTAAAAATTTTGTTGGACATCATTAAGAAATTCCCAGGAGTCTTTACAAATATATTTTATGGCTGAAACAAATTCTTTTAGTGTCTGATCGATATATTTCCCTAGAGGCTCTGTAATACTCCCTGCTCCTGCTACTATAGGTCTGAATTTTAAAGTGTTCAGACCTTTGTGCACTTTTGGAATCCCAAAAATTACTGGGATCCTAGGTTTTGGGACATGCAAATAGTTATGTAATTTCTCGTTAATAGCACCTTGCATCAAGTTATCCATTAACATAAAGTTGATCTTAGAGTACGCAATGTTCACTTCATTCCTAGAAACTAGTTCATAAGTGTCAGCATCCTGTAGCAAAATATGAATATATGTTTCATATGCCCAGTTGTACATTAGAACACCACCACCACCCTTATCAGGTTTAATTACCCTGATACCCTCCTCTTTGAGTAAATTAGTTAACTGATATAGGTGGAAATCAAAGTTATCAGGTGGTTGGTTTGTACTAAGTGCTTGTTTCTTTCTTAGATCCATTTCTACTAATTCCTCAAAAATTCTTAAGGTGGGGTGGGTGGGGGGGTTAAAAGTACTACACCTTGTGTTTATGTGGTTAGTTAAATATTGCCCTTTAAAGAATAATGCAAGATTTAGTCTCCTGATGAATAATTTGAATTCTACTAGTGTTTTGGATAAATCCATGGTGCGTAAGGGGACGAAGTGAAGACCTCTGGTAAACAACTCGAAAAAGTCAGAGGTTGGTATAATTTCCGTAAAGTTGTAAATAGTGTAGTTGTCCTTGGTTAACACCTTGTAATTACCACTAGATGAGTCCCTATCACCATCTTCATCATTAACTAAACCACCTTCATTGGAATCAGTTACCTGCATAATCTGTTCCAATTCTGTTGGTAGAACATTGTATTCCTGCCCCCTGGTCTGCCCTGGGGATACTGAAAAACCTGATGCTGATTTTTGTTATTGTCTTTTTGAGCCAGTCACTCACTTCTCCTGGGTGGGTCTGCTAATGGGGTATTAGTGTTCTCAGTGTTATCAGCAATGCCAGTTCTCCCTTCATCGTTAGAAGTATTACGTTTAAATTTTCCTGGCAAGGGGTAAGCCCTCCCATCCCTATATTCAATCAAGTCACGCTCCAACTTTCTTATCTTACAACTGACTATTTTAACACAATGTTGGTCCACTTCGTTAAAAACTTTACCATAACATTGTTTAATACTAGGAAAGTTCTTGTCTTTGACAGTACTGTCATTTAATGTTGTTAGTTCATTCAGTAAAAAGTTAGCTTTAGTTTCATAATCTTGGATCATGAGATCCAACATTTCCAAACCAGTTTTATCGAACAGTTCCACCAACTTCGTGTATAAGTTGGAGCCCAACACAGCGTTGTTTGGAAACTTGAAACAACGTAGTCCTTTCGGAATACGTTGCACACGAACACACACTCTCAAATAGTCCATCTCCAGTTGCGTGTTCTTATAAGCATATAATTTATCATTTAGTTTATCAAAGTCACGCTCCATACAATTGTAATGCTTTTGAGAACTCAAAACAGTACCTTGTTTGAAAGAAAATTGCTGCTCAGTCCAAGCATGAAAGTTGAAGTCCTTACGCTGACCACCATTCCCATTGACGCAGCACGATTGCACTCTGGCTTGCTGTTCCTGAAGATCGGTTCCGACCAATAAGATCTCGTCAGGAAGTGTCGCTCTAAACACGCCATTCGGCTCCCCTAGTGGTGGTGGCGTACGCTTCGTATTCAGTCCTTGTTGTTGGTTTCCAGGTAGCAAGGAAGTGCAGCTAGCATTGCGAGAATTTAATAGTTTGTTCATTTGTGTTAACAACGATAAGACTTGGTTAAATTCTCCACGTGAAACTGGAACATCATCCGGTTCATTACGGAGTAAAATCGGTGTATTTAAAAAAAATCAGCCTGGTCCAAGTCTTCTGCCATGGAGAAACAAGACTAATCCAACTGACGTAAAAACGAGTACAAAAACCAAGTAAAAAGCAGCTCCACGGGTAGAAACGCTCAGTCCAGGAATCACAAATGTGATACAACCAGAAATAAACTGAAGTTAAATAACTTTAATGAATAAAAACAGAAGAATTAATCAAGCGCTTTCGCCTGGTTCCTACCAGGCTTTATCAAGATACTGCTCAGTGAAAAGTAAAACCATTTTATATCATTATACATACATCAGGTGATCACTTAATCGACCACTCCTGGTGTTAATTATGATAATTAGTTAAAAGTTTAAACATTTTTTAAGGTGTCTTTGAAGTATTTTTTAAGGTGTTAAAATATTTGTACTCCCTGCAAGTCAATAATACTGCAATAACACGTTGTTTTAAAAACTATCTAGATACCTTGTGTGTCAAAAAATCTTGAATACATATAAGTAGATAATGCAAACCACTAATAATTCATGCAGTGTGTTAAATAATTTTTAATGTGGTGCATGTAACCAGTGTGTACACATATACAATAATAATAGTTTACACATTCCCTCTAGGAACTTTAAGATTAGTACTACAAAATATTTTAACTGTGCATCAAAAGGGGTGGTTTACCTCGGTGTTTGCATGGAGTGTCACAGTTTTTATGTTGGCAAGACCGAGCGGCCACTAAGAAAAAGGATTTATGAGCATCTATACGAAATTAGTAAGAAGAAAGATACTAATGCTTTTTTTAAACATTCAATGCAATGTATTAACATGCATCTAAAATTCCTTGTGCTAGACCAGGTCACCCAGGATCCCAGAGGAGGGGACTGGGAGACTCGTCTAGAGCATAAAGAACTTTTGTGGCAATTGAAATTAAATGCAACAAGACCCCCAGGTCTAAATGACAGCATCAGTATAGCAAGTGCACTAAAGCTTAGCAGGGAGAAATTATGAGTAAACAAAAAACTGTTTTGAAAATGCCAGGTAATCAACAGGCAGTTAGTTAATGATGAATTTTTATTTTATGTTATTAACTTTCAACCAGAAGTACATGTTTTTACTATAAGGATTTATATTTAGAACATTTTAAGTGCATATTTGTATATATTTTTAATATTTGTTCTTAGTATTTGCACTTTTAAAAAAATGTTATTTAACACACTGCATGAATTATTAGTGGTTTGCATTGACTACTTATATGTATTTATTTTTACAAGATTTTTTGACACACAAGGTATCTAGATAGTTTTTAAAACAACGTGTTATTGCAGTATTATTGACTTGCAGGGAGTACAAATTTTTTAACACCTTAAAAAATACTTCAAAGACACCTTAAAACATGTTTAAACTTTTAACTAATTATCATAATTAACACCAGGAGTGGTCGATTAAGTGATTCTTTGATGTATGTATAATGATATAAAATGGTTTTACTTTTCACTGAGCAGTATCTTGATAAAGCCTGGTAGGAACCAGGCAAAAGCACTTGATTAATTCTTCTGTTTTTATTCATTAAAGTTATTTAACTTCAGTTTATTTCTGGTTGTATCACATTTGTGATTCCTGGACTGAGTGTTTCTACCCGTGGAGCTGCTTTTTACTTGGTTTTTGTACTCGTTTTTACGTCAGTTGGATCAACCTAAGTGTGATGACTGCAACAGTGAAACATGAAGAATATAGTACAGTTGTGTACACTTACCATAAATGTAGATGTTAGTGTGTTCACTGTTGCAGTCCTGGTTTCCCTCCCTCCAGCCCCATGGTTTTCTCTGTCCTTCTACCTATCCTCTCTATGGCCATTTTTAATGGCAGTGGTATTTACTTTTTACTAGTGGTGTTCCACACCATATACTAGCTTCCTGTTTGGGGGGCTCCTGACATTTGGGGCAAGAAAAACTGATGTAATGGCGTCAGCTGCCTGTTTTATATCCCTGATGACCTGATGTCATGGAAGAGGCAACATCATCCGATGCAGAAATCCCAAGACTCTGGTATTCGGGCCGACTGACGGCTACCTGCAGGCAGATAACCCAAGTGTGATGACTGCAACAGTGAATACACTCGAACATCTACATTTATGGTAAGTGTACACAACTGTACTTTCATACTGGTGATGGACTACATTAGCAAACAGGTTGGAGGGTCAGATCAACAAAGTTGCTGTATGCAGATGATGTGGCATTACAGGCAGACTCTGAGCAAGAACTCCAGCAAAGTGCAGATCAATAGAGTACAAAACTGAAGGCACATGGGATGAAACTAAGCACAGATAAGACAGTGGTAATGGCAGCAAACTGGAAATCAGAAGAAGCTAAGAATTGATATAGAAGGGAAGATAGTGAAACAGGTAAATAGGTTCAAGTATCTGGGATGGGTGCTTGAGGAGACCTGTCTGAATGAAGAGGTCAAAGCTAGAATCAGGGGCTGCAGCCAACTGACATAGAGTGTCAGCTGTGTTCTATGATAGAAGAATGCCAAAGAAGCTGAAAAGTAAAGTGTACAAGACAGTGATGCGACCATTACTACTGTATGGTACAGAAAACTGGCCGTAAAGGCAGAGCAGATGAAGCTAGAGGTGATGGAAATGAAGTGCCTGAGAATGGTGGTAGGATGCACTTTGTGGGACATACGAAGAAATGAGGACATAAGAGCAGAAGCCAATGTAGTTCCAGTTGCAAAAACGATCAGAGAGAACTGATTACAGTGGTTTGGACACGTGTGGAAAAGCAGAAGACTGTCTGGTGAAGATGATTTGGGACAGACAGGAAGAAGGTAAAAGTGAATGACGATGTCCCGCAAAGAGGTGGATTGATAGTGTGAAAGAAGATCTGCGACAGTCAGGCATGAGTGTCGAAGAAGGCAGGAGTGTTGTATTGAATCAAGAGAAATGGCGACGGTTAACACGATTCCCCGACCCCATGTAGAAAAATGGGAAAAAAGGCACTGATGATATGGTTTATTATCAAATGTTTGAAATTCAAAAGATCTAACACTCATTTGAGCGACCCATATCATCAACACAGGAATATTAATTGGTTCATTTCATCGACAGGTAATAATTGCAAATTACCTGTCAAAAAATGTCAGCAACAGGGCAAGGATATACCCTTATCAGCACTGAAGTGCGATCTCGGAGTTGTAATATATAAGTAGCAGGGAGTGTAGGAGGTGCAGGGGGCTTGCCCCCTCCAAAACAATCCTGTCAGCACAGCAGGTATTTTTCGACTATTTAAACTTTGATATTTTTTTTTAGTATTTGTGATGTTCACATGAATGACTTTCGATGTTACAGCTGTCGACCAAATGACTTAGCCTTTTGATAGCAAGCCCTGATGATGATGAGCTGTGCTGATACACTGAGTGCGTAACTGCTATTGTCTTTTGCTGCTTTGCTGGGGCATCTATCTTCGCTGCCACCATCCCCAGCCATTTATTGTTTTAACAGAATGTTTTTCATTCTGAATTGCAGTACCACATCTCAGGATTTGTAAGCTTCATACTTGATTAAGGATTCCTAAGCTTCATGCTTAGTTTCTAAACATACAGAAGTTCTAACATTTTATAATTCTTCAAGAGACGCACAGTCCTTTGGGCTGTCAGGAAGGACTGGGTCAATGTTCTATGCGCTGCCAAGTTGAAAACAATTCACAATATGAGCCATTTTGAGTTCATTCATAGGTGTGTACTAGGCTAATGGCCCTGGAGCCTTTATAAGCCTAGCCCATAGGATTACCCTGGCATTGTGCCACCCGACCTTAGTTCCCAGTGCCTCTGTTGAGTAGAGCCACTGGTGTGATCCCCGGGGTGAATTTTCTATTTCCCATCCACTCATCAAGATTTCTCTTGAAGAGGGACAGTGAGGTGCTCTGTTTGACATGTATGGGAAGTCTGTTCCATAGCATGGGCAGTCTCTAGGTTATGAACCTGTCCCTCTAGCTTGGTCTGTTGATTGTGGTAATGAGGGTGAGGTCCCTGGAGCGTGTGGTGCGGAGGGATTGGGATTTCTTTAGATGTAGCATTTCTAACAGAGCTGAGTCAGACATGGCTTTGTAAGTCAAGCAGAGATCGCCTAAGTAGGCAATGTGAGACAAAGAATAGGTGGAGTTTTTTGAGTCTGTCTGTACAGAACAAGTGTTTAAGGCCATAGGATCCTCTTTGTGAGGTACCTTTGCAGCCTCTCCAGTTGTTGCAGGTGTCGAGTGAGGCACATGCCAAATGGGGCATTGTACTCGATGACTGGCCTAATGAGGGAAGATTAGAGAGAGGCAATCACCTCTTTCTTCCTGGATCAAAGCCCTTAGTAGTGAGATGTGCCACATAGAAGGACTTTCTGACCACAGTGGAAATGTGGTGGTCAAAAGAGAGGTTGCTATCAACCTCTGTTCCCAGATCTCTGATAACGCCTTCTGTGTTCAATGGACTACCATCAATGTGGCAGTTCGTGGCAACCGTTTTTTCCCAAAGGGGATGATGACACATTTTTTGGCATTGAGCTTAAGGCCATAGTTCTGACACCAGTCGTTGGTCTCAGTGAAGCCTTTCTGTAGGATGTCAACTTCACTTGGGGAGTTAGTAATAGCTCCCAACTTGCAGTTGTCTGCGAACTTTGTCAGCCAGAGTCCCTTTGTATTGGCGTAGACTTCAGAGAAGTAGATACCAAACAGGAGAGGACCCAGGACAGATCCTTGTGGGACTCCACTCGTGACTGGTCATCAGTCTGACTTGGAGTCAGCTACTTTCACACTGTGGGTTCTATCTGTCAGCCAGTTTACAGCCCACCTAGTGATATAAGGGTTGATGCCTAGCTTACTGAGTTTTTTTCTATGATTCCTGAGTTGGGAATGGTATCAAAGGCCTTGGCCAGATCAACGTAGGCTGTATGAACCACCTTGCCTATATCCACAGCTCTGGTGACTGACTCAAAGAAGTCGACCAGGTTGTGCAGGCATGATCTACTCTTCACAAAACAAAACTTTTGTGGGATCCAGAGTTTGGAGATTCCCTATATCCTTGTTTATTAGGTCCATGTTGATGCGTTCCATAGTTGCACATTCAGACTCGTCAGGTTAATGGGGCGGTAGTTCCCAGGGTCTGTAGTCACTCCTCCTTTGTGTATAGGGTTGAGTGTAGCAGTGTGTCATTCGGTAGGGACAAAGCCTGAGGTGAGGCTGAGATTTAACAGGGCACACAGGTGAGGTCCCAGTTCACTCTGTAGTTCATATGAACACAGCCAGGGATATTGTCAGGTCCTACAGAAGCTGTATTCTTGGCCTTGGGCAGTGCTGTTTTGACCTGTGCAACATTAATACTAGGTGCCTGGCAATCTACTGGTATTGTGATTGTTCCTTTGGTGGGGGAGTGAGGGGTAAAATTGGCACTGAATCTGTCAGCCAGTATACTGGCAATATCTGTTGACTCAGTATAGGAGGTCCCATTGGGCAGTAGCTCAGAGAAAATCTGGGTATTGCCGTGGAGATTCTTTACATAAGTATAGAAGTCTTTGTGGTTGTCTTTACTATCCGTTGCAATTCCGTTTTCATAGCTAGCTTTAGAAGATTTGATGAGGGATCTCAACTTTTTGTTGAGGCTGATGAGGGAGTTTTTCCAGTCTTGGGACTTCACCCTATTCCGCATCAGTTTCCTCCTCCTGTTGTAGAGTTTGTTTATGGCAGAGGACCACCAGATTGGCTTCCTTTTTTTGGAGGAGAGCATCTTGGTTCTATTGGGTATGGCGATATCCATGCATTTGTGTGCGAGTTTGTACAGTGCATTGGTGTATGATTCAGCGGTCATGCAGCTATTCTCCAATTGCATGAGTGCCGTGAAGTTAGCCACCTCTGCTTTTAGGAGCCCAAAGTTAGCTTTGGAGAAGTTTCTCATAGTGGTTACCTTTGTGGGTGTGGGAGGGATGTGGATTTCCAAGGTGTTAGTTTGTGGTTGGATCTAACCAGGGAGGAGTTGACTATTGGTATGGAGCAACAGTCGCCCATGTTAGTAATAACCAGGTCAAGGATGCTGCTACCTCTAGAGGGGGTAAGAATGAGCTGGTCCAGGGCATTGGAATTAATGAATTCCAGGAAGCTTTGGGCAAGTCTATTGGTGCATGAGTAGTTTTCCAAGTTAATGGAGGGGTAGTTTAAGTTGCCCAGTATGAGAGTGTTAGGTTGGACCCTAATATGTTCGCCGGGGTGCTTAGGAATGTTAAGTGCGAGTCTTGAGACATGGTTGGGGACCTATAGCAGGCTATGACCTGAATCGCTGTCTTACCCAGTGTTACCTGCACCTGAAGCATCTCTGATGCATTACGTTGGGCCACCAGTCTGGAGGCGTACACATCCTTTATGAATATGGAAACACCACCGCCTTTGGAGCTTCGGTCCAAGTTCTGGGGCCGAAAGGTGTGGAATGAGTTATAGCCTGGTAGTGCAGGGGTGCTTTCTGCTTTCTTGAACCAGGTCTCTGTTACAGCACAGATGTCGATGTTCTCCATTTTAAGGAGTGCTTCGAGCGAGTACATTTTGAGATTTAGACTTTTAGCGTTGAGCAGCATGACACTCAGAATGCAGTTGTTTGTAGCTGTTACAGTGGTAATTTGGTCTTTGGAACACCCCCTTAAAATGGCACTATAGGGGTGGCAAAATCCTTGGCCAGTATCCGGAAGCGCAGGGGTGACAGATGCAGGCTATCTCCGGCAAAGCATCGTGGTCTGTCAATCGTGTCTTCACAGGCAGACAGCTACTGGATCCCCTTAGAATGACACCAGAAACTTTGCCAGTTGTTGAAGACAATCATTTTCTGTTCGTACTCCGAGAGCTTCTCCATGTCTCTTTTTATGTAGTCCAGGGAGGTGCATCTCAGGGTCATTCACACCCACGTGTACAATTACAGAGTCCTATTTGTACCTGTTGTTGAGGGACCTGAGTGCACGCATTATGTGGTGGATTCTGGCACCTGACAGGCAGCTGACTGCTACTTTCTCCTTATTCAACCTAGTGAGTGGGACATGTGTGCCTCAGTATCGAGTCACCTATGACTAGTGTGGTCAGCATGCTGTTTTGCTTTAGGGGATTTGGTTGAGTGGCACACTGTTTAGGAGAGTTGTGTGTCTTGTGATGGTTGAGAGCATTTCTGCCTTGGAGGTCTCTGCTGTTTGGGTAGATTTTTATTGAGAGCCTCTGCGAAGGTGGGTGCGTGGTTTGTGTTTTTATGTGAAGACAGTGCTGGTATGTGTTCTGGAGGACTGTGTGTTCCATGTGGTGTGGTGCAACTGTTGACCACCTTCTCTTGGCCAGCTGCTCTGGTCTTGGTTAGAGAGGGTGTGGCTTCCAATTTGGCTATATAAGTGCATCTCTCACAAGTCTGAGTGTTGGGAGGTAAGAGGAGACGGTTGTCAGTGTACATAGGTTCATACTAGGCTATCTGCCGTAGGGCATTTATAAGCCTAGCCAGAGTGTGTGTAGCTTTCGCCACCCCTTGGGATGAGAATACCACGCCCATTTAGGGTTTAGTTTACTGTGCCTCTGTCTAGTAGTGACACAGAGATGACCCCCGGGGTAAACCTATGATCTCCCATCCACTCGTCAAGATTTCTCTTGAAGAGAGTTAGTGAGGGGCTCTGCCTAACATGGACTGGGATTCTGTTCCAGAGTGTAGGGAGCCTCTGGGTTATGAATCTGTCCCTCCAGCACGTCCTATTTATTTCTGTGTTGAGGTTCAAATCTCTTGCTCTCATGGCTCTGATGGATTTGGATTTTCTGAGGTGGAGCATGTCCATTAATTCCGGATTGGACATGGCCTTGTACGTCAGGCATAGATCACCTTTGAGTAGGCGGTATGCGACTGAATAGAGCTGGAGTTTCTTCAGCCGGGCAGCATATGACATATGTTTGAGACCCTTTATCCTATTGGTGAAGAACATTTGGGGTCTTTCTAACTACAGCTGGTGTCAGGTAAGATACATCCCAAATGGGGCATTGTACTCAATCATGGGCCTGATAAGAGGAGTACAGGGGCACAATGACCTCTCTTGATCTAGATGTGAATCCCTTCATGATAAGGTGGGCAATATAGAAGGTCTTCCTAACCACCTTGGCAATGTGAGTGCCAAATGAGAGGTTTCTGTCGACTTGGGTCCCTGATTACCTCTTCCGTACTTAATGGATTACCACCTATGTGGTAATTTGTGGGTACCTTGTTTTTCCCAAAGGGTATGACTATACATTTTTTGGTGTTCAGTTTAAGGCCATGGCTCTGGCACCAATTATCCGTTTCTATGAGGCCTTTCTGATGGATGCTTGTGTCCGCTGGAGTATCAATTATGGCGCCCAGTTTGCAGTCATCTGCGAACTTTGTCAGCCACATGAGGCAGTTGCTACATTGCCTCAGGATGCCCAAGTTCACCAGGTTAATAGGAGAAAGCACAGGGAACTGATCTTTAGACATGCCTGGAGGGGTGGGCATTAAGAAGTACTGGAGCTGTTTCCTTGTAGAACGTTTAGTGCTGGTAGCACTTTTGTGTGCTGTAGTAATTGCTACAAAAAGTGTGGTAAAGTGCTAGACTAATAAGCTAGTAAAAGTGCAGGAGAGGAAAAAACTGCTCAGAAGCTTCCAAACAGTCCTGGATACAGCAAATCTGTATCTGGACAAGAGTAGTTACAGGAAAGGCAGGAAACTAGCACAAACATGGGCTTTTAAACAAGAAAGTTGAAAGAGATGGAAAAACTGCCCAAACAGCCAGTAAACTACAATTTCTGGTCCAGAAACCACTCCTCTTGAGGTAGATAGGCTACCTAGTGCTTACCACTCCCACTGACAAGCTAGAAGGCTTCCCTCCAGCACAGAAAGGCCTTGGTGGCTCAGAGGCTTTCCAACCATCCTGGATACAGCAAATCTGTATCTGGACTAGACTAGTTACAGGAAAGGCAGGAAACAAGTTTAGAAAAAAAATTTTTTATCTTGTCCAGCAAGTTTTGACTTAGATTGTTATCTTCTTTGTGTGTGGTTTTAGAAGATTTTTATTGCTGTACTGTTAAATGTTTATTTGGATGCATTTCATTCCTTTAATGAGTTCATTTTGGGAGAACAGTACAGCTTGCCATAGCTGGGGCACATTCATCTCATGTTGACTGCCTAGTATCCAAAAAAGTCTTCATTTGTTTAATACTACTTTTATGTGAACCTGTGTTTTTTATTTCAGAGGGAACATATGGGGTAGTTCAAAGTTTGATATCAGGTTTCCATGCTATGGGTGTATCTTGGGCAATTCACACAACCAGAGCAGAAGTCAAAGTAGTTCAAGATAAGGGAGCAAAAGACCAGGCCACGGCTCAGGGCTGCATCTTTTAACAAGTCTGTAGAGGCAGGCTTCTGGTTCTTGCTTGCACTGGCATACCTCATTAGCAAGCCATGACCAAAGAGGAGACTGTATTTTCTCTTTTCGGAATGACAGCTGCTCCCACTCTTTAGTACAAGACTGTTCAGCTGCCTTTCTGAGAACAGATCCGCTGGTCTGTGGGACACATTTCCACTGTTGTATTTAGCTTTGATAAGGAATCACTCGATGTTCTTCATCTCACATTGCTGCAGTCCTTACACTTGGGTAGTCCGCTGTCCTCGGTCGGCCCGAATATCAAAGTATTAGGCTGACGTCGGTCAAGGCGCATAAGACTGACATCAGGACGTCAGGGTACATATGCGCATGACCGACGTCATATCCTCAGTCTTTTTTGCCGCATGGTCCGATGCAGAAGCAGCGTTGCAAGTGCCGTTCGGCGTTCTGAAATTTTTCGAATTCGGAGTTTCAGACGGAGTCAAAGTTGGCTAAGTACCCCGTTGGGGAATATTTTGTTTTTTTCTTGCCTCAGTGGTTTACCGGATGTCAGAAAAAGTGAATAACTGTATTTCTTGTGGGAAACAGATACCGCATAGAGATTATCATACTTTGTGTATTCCTTGTTTGGGGCCTGAGCACGACGTTGTTGGGTGTCGCTTTTGTGCTAGGTTCAATAAGCGCACTATTAAGCGAAGGTTGGATTGTGCCAGGTTGGTCTTTGGGAAGCGGTGCAATTATAAGATGCCGTCGGATGCTCCGACGCCCGCTTCTTCGAAGAAGCGCAAAGACAAGGCAGCTAAGCCCAGGCAAGACGAGTCGTCCGTACCGGACGCCGGTTCTTTAGAGGCGTCAGTGGAACCGGTGGTTCCACCGGAGGCTTCTCAGGAGTCCCAGGGGGAGACTTTGTTATTGCAGGATGTGGCCTCTCAGGAGGCAGGTCAGGCTGAAGGGGCTTCTCAGGTTACTGTACTCCCCTCCCTTCCTAGGGTGGTTAGGCCTTCTCCTTCTGTTTCTAAGGCTTCTCCCAGAGGCAGGCCAGGTTTAGCTTCTGTTGGTGTCACTCCTAGTTCTTCAGGATCTGTGCCCAAGAAGCATATGCTTAAAATGGCAGAAGATTTAATTTCTTTGATTAGAGGTTCTTTGCCCCCTCCAGATAAGAGGCCTAGGGTGGAACCAGAGTTGGGGAGTTTTGAGCAGCCTTCAGATGTTTCAGAGTCTTCGGCTGAAGACTTGCAGGAGTACTCTCCTTATTCTGATTCTGATGCAGATGAATCTACCCCTTCTGCTTCTCCTCCAGAGGATTTTTCATTTTCAGAGACTCTTCATTCCATGAGGGAGCATTTTAAGTGGGAAGGTCAGGACTTCTCTGATTCCAGGAAAAGGCTTAGGGAGTTTTTGTTTTTGCCCCAGCATAGGCCTTTGGCTATGCCTCCTGTTCTGGATGTTGTGGAAGATGTGTTCGCGGAGGCTTCACTTAATCCTGATTCTTTGCCTCCTGCTCCTGTTAAACCGGATAGGTATTATAGGGTGCCTGAGGCTCATAAATATCTTTATAAGAGTCCTAGGGCGGACCCAGAAACTGTTAGTCAGGGACCTAAGGGTGTCAAGGCCTCTGTTGTAAAAAATCCGGTTCCTCCAGATAAAGAGGCCAGAGCTTTGGATAGATGGGGAAAGAAAGTCTATACTTCCTCCACCTTAGCTATGAGGGCTTTGAATTGCCAGTTTCACATGTTGAAATATCAGAACTATCTTCTTTCTCAACTGAAGTCTAAGGTAGATGCTCTGGCGGAAGGCATTGAGTGTAAGGAATTACAAGATTTAGTGCATGTCTCTGAACAGGTGGGTAAGCATTCTTTACAATGTGGTTTTGATGCTGTACAGGCCTCGTCTAGGGTGGCTGCCACTGGGTCAGTTCTTCGCAGGCACGCCTGGCTGAGGGATCAGAATTTATCTGAACATGTTAAGACAAGGATTTTGGATGCTCCTTTACAGTCTGATGTGTTGTTTGGTTCACCTGTTGAGTCTGTCTTGAAGAAAATGGAAGACAAGGCTAAGTCTATGCAGACTGTTAAAGATTTTTTGCAAGTCCAGCCTCCGAAGTTTAGTAGGAATTGGCCTGCTAAGGGGTGGACGTACCATTCTTATGATTCACAGTCTAGGGGTAGATCTAGACGTGGTAGGGGTAGAGCGCAGAGCTCCTTCAGACCTAGAACAGGAAGTTCTCCTGCACAATCTTCAGGTGAGGGCAGGGGCCAGTCCTTTCGTAAACAGGCCCAATGACCTACCTTTTCAGCTGCCAGATCCTTCTTGCCTGGCAGCACCTTTGGGAGGAAGGTTGGCACTCTTCAGGGAAAATTGGACTTTGATTACCCAAGACAAATGGGTACTGGATATCATACACCAAGGTTACAGGTTTTATTTCCATACCTTGCCTCCTTTCAAAGGCATGCCGGACGTTCCTCCTCAGCAAAGACTAGAGGCTCACAAACAAATTTCTCTGCTGCTCCAAATAGGGGCCATACAACCGGTCCCTCGGTCAGAAGTGGGCCTAGGATTTTATTCTCGCCTGTTCCTAGTACCAAAGAAGGGGAACACGTGGAGACCAATTTTGGATCTATCTATCCTCAACACTTATCTGGACATTCCCAAGTTCAAAATGTTGACGTTACAACAGCTTTTACCTCTGCTGGGCAAAGATCACTGGATGGTGACTCTGGATCTCAAGGAGGCTTACCTTCATGTTCCTATCAGGCTAAGTTGCAGGAAGTATCTGCGTTTTCGAGCTGGGACTTCTCATTATCAGTTCTCTGCATTGCCCTTTGGCTTATCTACTGCGCCCAGAGTGTTCTCGAAGGTTCTGGCTCCAGTGATTGCTTTCTTCAGGCTAAGAGGAATACAAATCTATCCTTATTTGGACGATTGCCTGATTCTGGCCAAAGGAAAGGACGAACTTCTTCATCATTTGCAATATGTGATAGCAGTGCTAAGATGCCTGGGGTATTCTGTGAACGAAATAAAGTCCAGTCTAGTACCCTCTCAGGACATGTGCTTTCTGGGTGTGAGACTGAATACAGCAGCCCAGATGGCCTTTTTGACCCCGGACAAACAACAGAATCTTTCTCTTTACTTCCATCAATTGTCTCATCAGTCCAGGCTGACTGCAAGGACAGTCCTTCAAGCCTTGGGGTTCATGGCATCTTGTATTCTGGTGCTTCCCAATGCCAAACTGCATATGAGGAAGCTACAATGGTATCTCAAAATGTATGGACACAGCACTGCCAAGATATGGACACTGTCATTCAGATAATACCTTGCATTCAAAAGGAATTTTTGTGGTGGGCTCAGGAATGTCACCTAAACAAGGGACTCTCTGTGACCCGGCCAGAGGCGAGTCAAATTCTAACGACAGATGCCTCAGACAAAGCTTGGGGAGCTCATCTAAATGGAAAGTGGATACAAGACACGTGGCCTGCCAGACTTCAACATCTACATATCAACTTGAAGGAGATGTTAGCAGTCCAATTTGCTTTAATAGCTTTCAAGGATTTACTTCTTCCAGGGCAGGTGTTGGTTCTAACAGACAACACAACTGTCATGTGGTTCATCAACAAGCAAGGGGGAACGCATTCTTATCCTCTATGCAGACAAGCAATGATTTTGTGGGAGACTGCTCTCAGTTTACAGCTAAATCTTCAGGCAAGGTTTCTGCCGGGAGCACAGAACTCCTTAGCAGATGTATTGAGCAGGCAAATTATGGATCCCCACGAGTGGAAATTGGATCCTCATGTATTTCAAAAATTGACAGTGTCATGGGGAACTCCAGACATAGATCTGTTTGCTTCTCCACTAAACTACCAGCTGCCAAAGTTTTGTACAAAAAGGTTTCATCCCACAGCTTGGAAAGTGGATGCTCTTTCATTCAATTGGAGCAATCTTCATGTGTATGCCTTTCCACCTCTGCCTCTCCTCCCAAAGGTACTTCTGAAGGTCAGACAGGACAAGCCAAAGATGATTTTAATAGCTCCAGATTGGCCTCGACAGCACTGGTACCCACTACTGAGAAGTCTGGTACGGGAGCCTCCATGGCCTTTACCTTCGATTCCACACCTGCTGTCTCAGGAGAACAGTCATTTACTCAATGTCAAACTTCACTCTCTTCACCTGACAGCATGGCATATTCTGTTTTAAACCCTGGAGGGTCTCAGCTTCCACAGCAAGTTTTGAATGTTATTTTGGAGGCCAGAAGGCCTAGTACAAGGAAAGTTTACGCAGATAAATGGAAGAGATTTTTCTTTTGGAGTGCAGCAAAAGCATTTGATGTTTCTAAGCCTAATTTAAGTGTGGCTCTTCAATATCTTACTGAGTTACTGGACAAAGGTTTGTCCTTCTCTTCTATTAAGATTCATGCTGCAGCAATTTCTGCTCACTATGACTGTGACCCACCGTTGTTTTCTCATCCTTTGTTTAAGCAATTCCTTAGAGGGGCAAAGAATATAAGACCCCCACGGAGAGCTCCTACTCCTGCTTGGGATCTCAATTTTGTGTTGGAGAAACTCACTCTACAACCTTTTGAGCCTGCAGCTACTGCTGAGTTGAAATATTTATCATGGAAGACTGCTTTTTTGTTAGCCATTACCTCTGCGAGAAGGGTTTCTGAATTACAGGCCCTTATGGCAGTTGAGCCTTTCTTAATTTTCCATAAGGATAGGGTATCTTTGCACTAATCCTTCCTTTATGCCTAAAGTGGTTTCTAGTGTGGCTTTAAACCAAACTATTCATTTGCCTACCTTTTATGCCAAACCCCAAAATAAAGGGGAAAAGATTTTGCACACTTTGGATATACACAGGCAGTTGCGATATTATTTGAGCAGAACTAAAGGGTTCAGGCAGTCTCAGCAGTTATTTGTTTCTTTTGCTTTGAGTTCTCAGGGCAAGCCTGTGTCAAAACAAACTATTTCTAAGTGGATTGGGTTGTGTATTGCTTTCTGTTATTCCCATCATGGTAAGGAGATTCCAGCTGGGATTAGGCCTCATTCCACTAGGGCTACTGCCACTTCTACAGCCGTTTAAGGGGGGTAGCAACTAAAGATATTTTGGAGGCTGCTACTTGGAGTTCAGTGCATACTTTCTCTAAGCATTATCACCTTCCACTTTACTCTAAATCGAGGGCTGGTTTTGCCACTGCAATTTTACAGGGCATTTTGGCAGCTCCTACTGCTTTATAGTTGTGCCATCCTCCCTTTTCTCTGCTTTGGGATTCTACCCAAGTGTAAGGACTGCAGCAATGTGAGATGAAGAACATAGTACAGTTTTGTACCTACCATAAATGTAGATGTTCAAGATCCACATTGCTGCAGTCCAATTTACCCTCCCTCCTTCCCTCTGTAGTTAGAGGCGGTTGTGTGGTGTGGGTTGTACATATTGTAAATATTGTATATATTGTACATATAGTTAGTACACGGGTGTTTGGTTGTTTTTTGTTGTCTTTTGGTTTTGACCTTTCTGTTTAGGGTCTTCTGACATCTGGGGCAAGAAAAGACTGAGGATATGACGTCGGTCATGCGCATATGTATCCTGACGTCCTGATGTCAGTCTTATGCGCCTTGACCGACGTCAGCCTAATACTTTGATATTCGGGCCGACCGAGGACAGCGGACTACCCAAGTGTAAGGACTGCAGCAATGTGGATCTTCGAACATCTACATTTATGGTAGGTACAAAACTGTACTTTTCTTATCTCATTGAGCTGAGTGACTCAACAGAGAGGATTGAGTAGGCCTCAGCTGGCTGCTGACTGTGCCATCCTTTGCCTTAGTATGACTAGCACTTGGTAGAGAATGGCTAAATGGATGCTTGAAAGCAACACCCTGCAGTATAGGCTGTCCACACCAGCCTTCGCTCAGGCCCCTCAGGTCCCCTGCACATCTTTACAGCACAAACTGGGGTCTCTTTGCCCCACCCCCAAAAACATATGATTGGCACCACCGGTTCTCCTGTGGTACACCATTCAGTAGAATCTACCATAATCTGCACTAGTAATCTAGAAACAATTCAACTAGACAAAAATCAGCCAACAGCAAATGCAACAAAAATAAAAATTGCAGGGTGGTAGCCCACCCACATTGAAGACCTCATAGTGGAGGGATTCACCCCTGATAATTACATATAGTAACATCATGGTTGCACCACTGTGGAGTAAGTACAAATATCCATATATGGGGTAATGTATTCCTGCATTAAGTTTTGTAACAAGAAAATAAAATTGGAACTGCGCTTGGCAGTTCACAAAAGTAACTCAGAAGCATCAGTCTTAACAAAAAATATTTGCATTTACAGTTCCCAAAAAGAATAAACCCAAAACATCCTGACTAGAGACTATCTAAAAAGTACTGAAGTTGTTCTTCAACAAGACATTGCTCAAAATGCAGCTTTGAAGAAACTGGCATTCAACAAAAGCATTTTGCTAAAGTGGGTCTGATATGAGTGAATGCAACAAAATAACGGGATCCCCCACCTGAGCTGGTGTGGTTAGAGCTTTACCTCTCTGGTAGCTAGATGTCGGAGTGATTTTGTTTCTTGCAGATTTTTTCTTTCTTTAATGCTGAAATATCTTTGGTGTCTTTAAGCTGGATAGTTCTCCTTGGCTGGCATCCCTTCACATGCCCATGAGAAGGCTCCTTTTTTCATAAGTCAGACCCATCAATGCAATCCTAGCACTTCAAATATTAAAATGTGATTCTACTTAAAACAGCAAATTTTTAAGCTAGCCGTTACAGCTTTTAAAGTATTGCATTCCTCCAAACACAAGCATGCACGCACGCATACACCCATACTGCTTAAATCTAGGATTAATGTATCAGAATCGAGAGAATATTCCAAGGTAACATTTTTGGAATGAGTAATATATCCCTTTGTTTTCACTTAAATCGTTGCTTGTCTTAGATTTGCAGTTAGGATCCTCAGGCATTCAGAGTCATAGAGCAAATGCTAGATATTGCTAAGTGCCGAATACATTACAGGTTCATGACATCATCTATGCAAGCTTCTGTAAAAAGAGTAGCAGTAACCAGAGACAAGAATATGTCCCTGTTGAATTGGATAAGTATACCACAGACAAAGGAGATACCTGGCAAATATACTGAAAATAAATTTAGTGCTAATCAAAAAACAGAAATTAAATGGAGTAGACAATGTGGTATCTAGTCAGATTTCATATATCTGATGTTGTCCTATCCATCCAGCTCAGTGAAGGTTGTTGGAACTATTGAGATCTGATCTCTGCACCCTTTTTCCAGCTTTCAGATCCATAGCTCAGGCTTCTACCCTACCCATAATGCCCGGCTGCTCCCTGAAATATCTCAGATCTCATTTGCCAGCTGAAAAGATCAGATGCAAGTCTCCAGGGCTCAGCACTCGGTGACCACCAAATTGTCAGACTTTCAGACATTTTCTTTTTGTCAGAATCTAAGTTTAGATAGCTAGTGCAGTTTGTCTTAGGGGTTGTTTCATCCCATCCTCCTTGTCGTTCTTGACTGAACTTTTTCATCATGGTTAGATTCTTCCTTCCTTTTCAGTTATACATACAAAAAAAATGTTCTCATTTTTGTTTCATAACTTTTTCAAGCAATTTAATGCTTGTTGATTTTTACAGCATCCTTAGGACTGGGTACTTATTCTGGTGTTTGTGTGACCTCCCCCAAGACCCACATGACTTGTGCATTTATTGCTTGGGAGCTTACCCTCTCTGGACTGCGGAAACAAATTAGTGTTGAAGGGGCTCCTTCAACACCCAAGTGGAAGAATCTACCCTTATTACTTAATTTTAAGCTTCTCCTTCCTCCAAGAAATTAGAGGTAATCCAGAGTGCTCGAGTGAAGTCTGGTATCCCACCTGTGCTGTCCTGTTACTACTACTTCCTCCTAGAAATCAGACAAACTAAAAACCTAAAAAGATGAGAGAGAATGAAAAGGAAAGAGATAAAAGGACAGACTGAGGAAGAGGTCTTCACATCCACCTCCACAGTGAGCTGCGACACTCAAAAATCCCAAGATGAGGGAAAAATGATACTCTACACTTCGAATGTCCACAGACAACTCGGGTATTGTCTTGACAGAACTTAAATTTTCAGATCTTCTGATTAGTTCATTTTTGGAGAAGGTGAAAAGAAAGGGCAATCTGTGCCAAAGCAAAATATTTCTAAATGGTTGTCTCTGGTTATTATTTGCTATTCTCACCATAACAAAACTGTTCCAGGTAGGCTCAAGGCCCACTCTATCAGGGCCTTAGCTTCATCTGTGGCGTTTTGGAAACGGTTGGATTCTAGAAGTATTTTAGAAGCAGCAACTTGGTTCCTCTGTAAATACTTTTAAAAAGCTTGCCACAAGCATGATTCCTTTTTTAGGTTTAGATCAAGTTTTGCTAGAACCATTTTCCAGGGTCTCCTGAACTCTTCTTTCTTCTACCATCTGTCAAATGTTGTAAGCTAGGATAATCTACCAGTACAGTTCATAAGTAAACTTACTGTAACAGTATATGTTCAAATGATCACTACTGCAGTAGCAGTTCCCTCAGTCCATCTCCATGTGTGTGTGTATGTATGTAAATATATATATATATATATATATATATATATATATATATATATATATATGCACATACACGTATGTGTATATATGTGTGTGTGTGTGTGTGTGTATATATATATATATGTGTGTGTGTGTGTGTGTATATAAAATATACATATATATGCACATAGATATGTATATATATATATATGTATATATATATGTGTGTGTGTGTGTGTGTGGATATGTATATGGATCTAGGACTATTGAACGAAAGTTCAATAGTCCAAATCCACAATCACCAAACACACTTTAACGAAAGCACTTTCACCAAAAAAGGGCTTTTGTTAAAGTGCGTTAAAAAAAAACAATAAATCTACTTTTATGCAGGGGGGCAAGCCCCCCTGCACCTCCTATGTGGGGGGCTGTGCCCCTCACACCCCCTTACTTTAATATTCTCACTCTAAGATTGTACTACAGTGAGGAAAATGGAATATTCTCTTATCCGCACCATAGTGCGATCTCCGCAACAGTCGTTCCCCCACAACTACCTCTAGGTGCAGGCATAGTTCCACAAGGGTGCTTTTTCAGTAAAAAGCACTTTCACGGAAGTATGCCCGGCTATTTGTGCTTCGGTGAAAAGGTCCTTTGGGGATCAGTACCGATCCCACGTATATACATGCACATGCGTTTGTACATACTCCTAGCTATGTCCTCTCAGAGCTCAGCCTCTCAGCATGAAATCTGTGAAGGACTTGACTATTAAACCTGTGATGTTAAGTTGTCAATCTCGCCTTCATTCTTGCTTGATGGGTTCGGAGCCGATCCTCGGCTCCGACTCTGCACTTTCTAAGCTCGAGAGTCACTTTTACCAGCTCGAGGCAGCCCCATATCCCATGATGCAAGGCGGTAAGTACCCAGATCTCGTTTGCCGCTTCGCTGATGAGGTCCTCCTTTTACCAGCTCCTGGTAAGTGTTTATTATTACTAAACTTTTAGCCCCCAATCAGAAAAATTTTCTATTTTCTTTAAAATTCTATCTTTTATAGATAATTGTGAGGCTTTTTCTGACTAACTTTATTTTTCCTTCTTTAAACTTTTTTAGTCAGGCCTTTAATCCCTCCCTTCCCCCCCCCCTGTCAGGGTGTGTGTGTGAGAGTTTTTACTTCTCAATACTTTAACTTTAGTTTGTCTGGTTCGGGACTGTGTGTGTAGTGTTTGTTGAAAGCACCATGTCTAAAGAACAGAGGGTCTCAGGCTTCAAGAAGTGTGACTCGTGCTGTCAGAAGATGTCTCTGGCAGACTGTCACACTTCTTGTTTATACTGCCTGAGACCTCTCCACCTGCAGGACTCCTGTGCAATTTGTCACTCTTTTAGCCAGAGAGTCCTGCAGGAAAGGAGAAATAAACTTATTTTAAGGGGTCTCCTTAAACCGGAGGGCTCCCCGGCAAAATCGGCTCCGGGCAAGCCTTCTAGGACTACCAAGGTCCAGGCTTCAGTGCCTAAGCCTCCGGCCTTGGCTCCGACTCCTTCGGAGTCGAGATCGGCTCCGGCTGGAGCCGATCCTAACTTGGCTAAATCCTCGGCACCGATGGCTATCGGTGCCGATACTGTTACTGTCACTTTGGTGTTGGCTCCGACTGGCTCCGACCACCATGTGGCTCAGGCTTCGGTGTCGGCGCCGATTGGCTCCGACACCATTGTTTCCTTGCCTGTATCGGCTCCGGCTGGAGCCGATACATCTGGACCTACACTCGGAACCGAAAAATTAACGGCTCCATCTGGATCCGTGGGGTCTTCGGCTCCGATGGTTCCTTCGAGGAAGAGGTCCAGGTCTCCCTCTTTGGAACCGATACTGTCGGCTCCGGCCTCACCTCTTCTTTCGGAGCGGAGCCATCGGAGCTGATCATCTAGGTCTTCCAGGTTGTCAGACCATGATTTAGAGAGAGTGGTAAGCAGATTGTTAAAATCACAGGCACTAGCCCAAATGCTTCATAGTCCGTCTCAACAGATGACTATTAGTCCACACCCTCTTCAAATTCCTCCTTCAACTCTACCTCAGAGTTTGGAGCTGGAGTCTACGGGATTAGTTACTGCTATGGCTGAGGGCCAGATACCCCCCCCTTCTGCGCCTTCAGCATCTACTCTTATCTCCTCCTCGAGACCTTGCTTGGAGGGATTCGGTGGTCGGGCTTCCCTGGTCTGCTCCAAGGGGGTGAGTGGCATCGGACCCTTGTCCGACCCCGCTCTTCCCCTTGGAGCTTAGGCCTTGGTGAGCTCGGCTCTGACATCTTCCTCGGAGCCTTCCCTTTTGGTGGGCCCGGGAGTCCCAGTTTCTTCGGAACGGGTTCTCTTGGACCTCCCTGGGAGGGGAGCCTTCGAGGTGATGAGGAGTGTGCTGGCCCCTGGGCTCAGTCAGCAGTCTATTCCTTTAGCTCCTCCCTCTACGGTGCCTGTTGATATCTCTTCCCACTCTCTTGCTCCCGGACCGAGAGATCCACCGCCTCAGGTTTCCCCACTGGGAGGAACCCCCTCTTCCGAGGATTCTCCTGATCTGTCAGGAGACCCTCCGCGCAAGAGGACTTGTAAGAGGAAGCACCCAGACTCCCCTGAGTCTACTACTTCGGATACCGACTTAGATGAGTTGGAGGGGTCCCCAAGATCCCTCTCTGAGGATGTCTCCTTTTCAGACATCCTAGAACTCCTGAAACAGAGGGGAAACTGGCCTACCATAAATCCCTCCGATGATGAGTCGGTATACCTAGAGGCGTTTGGTTCTCGACCCTCCACCTCCTGGGTGTCTCCGCCTTTTGACCCCCTCATGCAGGTAATTGCTCGAAAGGCTTGGGCTTCTCCTGATTCCGTAGAGCCGGTTCCCAGGAGGTCTTCTAAATTTATTACAGACCCTTCTGAACAGCAATTCCTTACAAAAGGTGTCCCGGTTGATGCCATGTTGGTGGCGGCCGCCACTAAAAAGGAACTTGCAGATCCTTCCGTACCAGTCCATCCTCCTAACAAGGATTCCAGGACCATGGACAGGTATGGTAAGTGGATGTTTTCCTCAGCGACCTTTGCCATGCGTTCGCTGAACTATTTGTGTCACTTCACCAGACTCCAAAGGGACATCCTTAAGGAACTAGGTGAAGTAGTACAGGATCCTGCAGCTCCGGGGGCACAAGACAAGATTGCTTCTCAGCTAGGAATCCTTAACTCCATAACCAACTCCTCCATGCGGCTGATTTCGTATGCAGCAGATGGAGCGAGTAGAGCCGCAGGCACAGGAGTGGCTCTGAGACGTCAATCCTGGATGCGGCTCTGTAATTTTGCAGATCCCTTCAAGGCGTCCTTCACAAATTCTCCCTTTGATGGGTCAACTTTGTTTGGTCCTCAAGTGAAGGATACATTGACCAGGTGTGAACAGGACGGCAAGAGACTTTCTGCCGTAGGGGTCCGTTTTTCCACCCCTTCTAGACCTTACCCCAAAGGACAGAAGGGTGGAAAGATGTGGTTCCGTAAATCCCAAGGAGTCACGCCGGATACACGTGGTCAGTTTACCCCTAGAGGCAGAGGGGGTAATAATAACAGACGCCGCCCTAGAGGCAGAGGGGGTCCACAAAACCAGGGAAGCAGAGAGTCTCTCTCTGACAAGCCCTTCCAGCATCCCTGAGGTGTTGCCCGACTGTCCATCCTTGGAGGCAGTCGGGGGAAGATTATCGCTGTACCCACAAGCCTGGCTTTCCCTCTCACAAGACAGATGGGTACAGTCGATCATATCCGAGGGTTACAAAATTCCTTTCGAGGAAAGTCCCTTCACTCACAAAAATTCCCTTCCAGATGTGCCACCCGGTCTAAGGGAAATCGCAAAGTTAGAAGTATCAAAGCTTCTACACAAAAGGGCCATTCAGCCAGTTACAACAGACCATTCAGAGCCCGGAATCTACTCAAGATTCTTTTTGGTCCCCAAAAGGCGGAGATTGGAGACCAATATTGGATCTCAGCAGACTCAACAAGTCTGTGAAAAAGACGAGATTTCAAATGGTCACACTTCAATCAATTTTGCCCTTCCTTGGCAAAGAGAACTGGATGTGCTCAATAGACCTTCAGGATGCATACTATCACATAAAAATTCACAGACGCTCCAGAAGGTTTCTCCGCTTTCGGCTGGGGTCCAGTCATTTTCAGTTCAGAGCCCTGCCCTTTGGTCTCACTACAGCCCCCAGAGTGTTCACCAAATGTATGGCAGTGGTCACGGCTCACCTGAGACGTCAAGGATTCCAGGTATTTCCGTATCTCGACGACTGGCTCCTTTCAGCCACCACCAGGCATCAACTTCTCCAAGCCAGGGATTACACCCTAAATCTCTGCACTCAGTTAGGAATTTCGATCAACTACGAAAAATCCTCCTTGTTGCCCTGCCAGTCTATTACTTTCATAGGCGCAAATTTAGATACTGTTCGGATGTCAGCAACCCTCACAGACCAAAGAATCTCAGATATCCAAAGTCACGTGCGGATCATCCTTGCTAGCAAAAAGGTGCAAGCCAGACTGGTCCTGAAAGTGTTGGGCCTCATGGCAGCGGCCATTACCCTTCTTCCCTTGGCCCGCTTCTACATGCGTCTTCTTCAGTGGATGTTGTTCACCCAGTGGTCTTACCAACAACTTCCCATGCGTCACCAAATCATGGTGACACAAGCTTGCAAAAACCACCTATCCTGGTGGATTTCTTCTCCCCAGATTCATCAGGGCAGACCCTTTGCATCCCCGGCCCCGGTAGCCACAGTCACTACGGACGCCTCCCTGATCAGGTGGGGGGGTCATTATCAGGGCAGGATGGTTCATGGGACGTGGCAACCGTTCGAATACCACCTGCACGTAAATGTCCTAGAGATGAGAGCAGTGCTTTTAACATTGCAAGCCCTCAGCGACTTTCTTCCCTTGGGAACAATTGCAGTTCACACGGACAACATGTCTGTAGTATGGTATATCAACAAACAGGGCGGAACCAAGTCCTACCCCTTGTGTCGAGAAGCTCTCAGACTTTGGCAATGGGCGATCTCCTCTCATCGGTTTCTGGTAGCAACGCATATCCCTGGGAAAACCAACATTTTAGCGGACAGATTGAGCAGAGCTATTCTCATGCCTCACGAGTGGTCTCTCAAACAATCTATAGTGGAGGAGATTTTTCTAGAATGGGGCCGCCCATGTTGCGATCTTTTTGCTACTCCCCAAAACAGCAAATGCCCAGACTTCTTCTCTCTCTTCCCACTGCCAGGCCATCCCCCCAGAGATGCTCTTACCCAGGATTGGCACCAGGGACTTCTTTATGCCTTTCCTCCCTTTCCTTTGATTCCACAAGTACTCCAGAAAGCCACCGTTTTGAGAGCCAAAATGATTCTCATTGCCCCCTATTGGCCTCGACAAATTTGGTTTCCGTTCCTCCATCGTCACCTATTGGTGCAGCCGTGGCATCTGGACCCAGTGCCAGACCTTCTGATCCACCAATCGGGTCACCTGCATCGGTCTATTCCTTCTCTCAACCTCACAGCTTGGTTGCTCCACTTCCTTCCTTAGCCAGGCTTCCTATGATCTCTAACCCGGTTAGGGATATCATAGTGGCTTCCCTTAAGTCCTCTACTAGAAGGATTTATACCAGCAAGTGGAAACGCTTCTCTTGTTGGGCAAAGTCAAATAATATAGATCCCTTTACTGCCCCTGTTCATGCAGTTTTGGATTTTTTAGCGGAAATCTTTCACTCAGGCTCTTCATCTTCCACGGTCAAAGTTCAGTTGGCTGCTATCTCGAACTTTCATGTCGGGTTTGCAGATCACAACATTATGTCCCACAGGCTTTGTAGAGCCTTTCTAAAAGGGATTTTTCTCCTTAAACCTGCTGTCAGGAGTCCTCCTCATCAATGGGACCTAAATCTAGTGCTGACATCCTTAATTCTTCCTCCCTTCGAGCCAGCTGTTTCATGTTCACTGAAGTTTCTTTCATGGAAAACACTCTTCCTTGTCGCTATTACCTCGGCCAGGAGAGTGTCAGAACTTCATGCTCTCTCTGTTCGTCCCCCTTATTTGGTTTTCCACAAAGACAGGGTATCCTTGAGAACTAATCCATCCTTTTTGCCTAAGGTGGCTTCGAAAACTAATTTGAACCAATCTATTGATCTCCCTGTATTTTTCCCTAATTACTCCAACAGATCGGAACAAAAATTACATTATCTTGATGTTCACCGTCAACTCAGATATTATTTGGACAGAACAAAACAATTCAGGAAATCCGATCAGCTCTTTCTTTCTTATGCTGAAAATAAGAAAGGCCTTCCGGTTTCCAAAGTGACCTTATCTAGATGGCTTTCTTCCACCATCTTCAAAATCTATCAGCTCAGGGGCAAACAGCTGTGCTCAAAACCAAAAGCGCATTCCACCAGAAGTTTAGCCACTTCCACAGCCTTTCAGGCTAGACTCCTTTTAGACACTATTTGTGCAGCAGCCACTTGGGCCATTCCTCATACCTTTGTTTCTCATTATAAATTGGATTTGGCCTCCAGGGATAGAGCCAGTTTTGGTTCTATGGTTCTCAAGAGTCTGTTCCATTGAGCCACCCAGGATGGAGGTGCTAGGGACGCGGTCCCATCAAGCAAGAATGAAGGCGAGATTGACAACTTAACATTGAGAAGTTATGTACCTACCATAACGTTCCATGTTAGTTGTCTTCTCTCGCCTTCTTTCTTGCGACCCTCCCTCCTACCCCCTTGCCTGGACAGACCTTGATCTCCCTTGTTTGGAAGATTGCTTCTTTAGGCACCAGTTAGTTACCTGGTTTCCATTACAGCCCTTCTTTTAGGCTAATTGCTTTCTTTCCTCAGTGGAAAGTTTTTTGTGCTAGGTGTTTTTCCCTATAGGTACAAACGAGATCTGGGTACTTACCACCTTGCATCATGGGATATGGGGCTGCCTCGAGCTGGTAAAAGTGACTCTCGAGCTTAGCAAGTGCCGAGTCGGAGCCGAGGATCGGCTCCGAACCCATCAAACAAGAAAGAAGGCGAGAGAAGACAACTAACATGGAACGTTATGGTAGGTACATAACTTCTCATTTTAGGCACCTCGGCTCGAGCTGACTAATGGTTTGATCACATGGGAAGCTTTGACAGCTGGCTGGCTGTTATATCCTTGGCAGAATATAATCCTTATTTAAATCTACTGCAGCAGTGATCATTTGAACATTATCTGTTATAGTAAGTTTACTTACACAGTTGTACTTTCATTTTGTTTGAGACCTCAGGCCCATTCTGGACCTCAGCCACCTAAATCAGTTTGTCGATGGTGACAGTACAGTCCATCTTACCTCTTCTGAAAAGGCAGTAACTGTAAGCTTCTAAGAGACATTAATATGACCGGACAGAAGTGTCTTCTTCATCCTAAAAGTTTCTTTCCTGTAGTACTTCAAATTAATTTATCAGGTTTACTTTTGATTATATCATGAAGAGTAAGATACAGGTTGCTCTTTAAAAAAAAAAAAAAAAAAAGCTTTATTCAAAGTGGATAAGTGCAGTAGCCATGAAAATGGCTTTTTCTAATATGATTACTCATATGATTTACAGGTCTCATTGGCTTGAAGCAGTGAGTGAGCATCTCATTTTGGAGTAGTGGAGTAGCAGGGATTTAGTGAAATGAACTTTCTACTTTCTTGTCTGAAATCCTTCCCTGTCCTTGTATATTTCTCCATCTGTATCCTGCTACAAGCCTGGTGAACAGGTATGCATATTTGTGAGAAATGGCTATAAAAGACTTGGTCTAATGCAGTAGGTATGATGAAATCCCATTGTAATACTGCTGGAGAGATAATTCCTCTGCCTTAAGTTTAGATGTGCAGATGTTATGCTTAGGCTTCCAGAAAACACACTCACAGTCCTCTAGCTCAGATAATTGGTCCCAATTCTGCTGTTTAGGTGCAACACATCTACTGTTTCATTATCAGTGAATTTGATAAAAATAATAAATGAACACTTCCATTTGGCAGATATCTCATGTGTATGCTGGCAAAGGTAAAGGGGCATTTTTTTGTGTGTTAGTTGTATCCTGCTTTGACCAGTGTTTTAATGTGAGTCACCACTTTGGTTGAAAACAAGAACAGTGTCTTCACCACCCCTCAACTTCTGTTTAACTGGTTCAGAGTATGGAGTGATGTGATTGTCTTCCTAGTTATTCCAAAGTTGCTCATTTCCCAGTATTTTGTTATTGTTGCTAGTATTGTATTACATTGCCTGTAAACAGACATTTTTCTTCTTGGAGCCTCATTTATGTGTAGTGCAACACAGGATATACTTTCACATGTAGTTCTCAAAGTACATTAGTGTTAGAGCTCTGTGGGACACTGTTCGAATAATTTTGACTTGCTGCTGGATCATAATAAATTCAGGCAAGTTAGGTTGTGTGCTCTAGATTTATTTTCCTGCCCCTGCATGAAAAATAGAGAGACTTTTTTTTTTTTTTTTATACAGTAGAGGTGATCGAGCAGCGTGTTTTTCATTTGAAAGATGTTATGTCTTCTTTTATAGGCATTGTTGGTTAGCTGTTTTATCACAGGGTGTTGGACTTCATCTCTCATGTTTAATTTATAATCAGAGGAAATGGTGTCTCCATCTGAAAAATATTTATTTAAAATAGATGACAAGTCATCTCTCATCCTTCATGTGTAGCTGGATGGCTGCAGAAGAAAAGAATGGCTTTGTTTTATAGTCCTTTGACCATGTACACCATGTATGTTTTTTTTCTCTCAATGCAATTGTTGCAGGATAGATAGTGTGATGTCTGTGTGGCAACATCAGTAATAGTGTTTTACTACTTAATCTTCCCTCTGCTTCTCCTTAATAGTGGTTTACTTCTTTCAGCTTCCTTTGTTCCTAGACCTCCAAAATTCTAATAGGACACTTGGTTTTAAGTACTTCTGGGTTTTGGTCACTAGTGTGTTGATCTGATGTTATTCATGTCACTGTTCCTCACTCCTGGTTCATAGGATCCGAGTTGGCAACTCTTCAGACAGCTTCTAGGCTTGAGCTCCTCCCACTCCCATGATCCCTTGCTGCCCTCTAACCCCTCAGATCTCATTTGCCGTATCCAGCTTTAGAAGCAATTATTTGGCTCGTGTCTCCAGTGGGGATAAGTACATTAACATTTTCTTCCTTTGCTTAAATTTTTCCTTTTGGTAGTAGTTTGGTAGTTTGTTGTAGTTATTTGGTTATTGTAGCTAGTGTTTAGTCTTCCTCCCATTTCTGTTTGTTATCATTGTGGTTGCGGGTTTTGGCACCTTTCTTGTTTTTTTGGCCTGTATACCCTTCTAGTTTTTCTGCTAGATAGTGTTTCTGTCTGCTATTGTTGGTCCTTTCTGGGATTTTTGACCATATCTCTCCCCTGGTTTGTGATTTTGGCTTGACCCTTAGGTTTTGGTAGCTTTTGGTTGATTCATCATGTCTGACAAGCCTGTTGGGCTTAAAAGGTGCTTCTCCTGCAGTTGGAAGATGCCAGTGTCCAGTTCGTACGAGGAGCGTCTCTGTTTGGCCAATGACCACCTGGAAGTTGAATGCAACATTTGTGCCGCAGTCAACCCCAGGGCCTTGGTTGAGTGCCAGAATAAACTCTTATTTAGGGGTGTGGTCCGGGGGGGGGGTCCATTGGCCCAGTCTCCGGCCAAGCTGGTACCCTTCGACCACAAGAGGAAGACCACTTCTCTTCCCAGGTTGTCTTCCTCAAAAAAGGCCATGCTGTCGGATCCCTCCTCCTCAGATCTGACCCCAGCATCGGCTCAGTTGGATCCAATTTCCTTGTATCCTAGGTCCCTCAACTCCCCCTCCGTTTTCAAGGCCTTTGGATCCCAGGTCGTGAGAATCAACTACCAGATATGAGGCCTTTGGATCTGACCAGATCCATACCTGCCACTGATTTGAATTCCTTGGATCAGACTCATGTGGGACCCAAACACTTGGATCCTCATTGGTCCTTGGATCCGAGGTGGATGGATCTGGGATCAGTGTAGGATCCTGCAATTGTTATAGAAGACTCCCCTTCGGGTTCTGGCTTTGTACAATCCCCTTCTGCTTCCAGGAGCATGATCAATCTACAGATAGTCATGGGAGGTCCTTAAGGTCCAGACACCCATCCCCAGCTAGGTCTTCCACCTCTTCTAGGTCCTCCTCTAGGAGCTTACTTCCCCTCCAATATTGACTGGATGATGGACTAGCCTTCAGGCGGGAGTCATGCCCCTTCGGGGTTCCCATAGCTTCCATATCCCACCCCCCAGATATGCCTCAGAAGAGATTGTGCAAGAAGAGGCACCTGGACTTCCCTATGGAGTCTCTCACTAAGGATATGGACCTCAGTGAAGGGGCGGATCCCCCAGATCTCTGCCAGAAGATGTTTCCTTCAAGGACATCTTAGAAATCCTCTAACTTAATAGCAGATGGTCTTCCCTACCCTCATCCTATGAGGAGTTCATGTTCCTGAAAGTTTACAGGATGGGACCATCTACCTCCTGGGTTCCCCCATGCTTATGAACTCATAGATCTGATCGTCAACAGAGTGTTGAAGGAGCCATATACTTTGGAGCTGGTAAAGAAACGTGCAGGCAAAGTTCCTCAGCCTCGCCATCAGACAAACAGTTTTGGTCTAAGGGTGTGCCAGTCGATGCTATTGTGGTAGCTGCTGTCACCAAGAAAGAATTGGCAGAACAAAGTACATCTGTTCATCCTGCTAAGAGTCTTGGGCGATTGACAGACATGGAAAGTGGGTTTTCCCCTCAACTACCTTCGGTCTACAGGCACTTAACTACTTGGTACATTTCACCCTACTCCAGAGGGACTTAACAAGGAGCTTACTACTACCCTTTCTGAGTTGTTGCCTGCCAGGGAACTAAGGAAGGTCTCCCCCAAGCTGTCTACTCCCTTCCTTGGCTAATTCCTCAATGAGGCTGATTTCTAATGCTGTGGAAGGTGCCTCTCGAGCTGGGTCACGCCTGTTTGCTCCTCTGTGGATTTGCGGAGTCCTTTACGGCATCTTTCACCAACCCCTTTTTGATGGATCTACCCTCTTTGGTCCTTCTGTCATAGAAACACTCACCCACAGTGAGCAGGAAGGCAAGACTTTGTCGGCTGTGGGAATCAAGTTTTCTACCCCTCAGCGCTCCTTTTCCAAGATGCAGTGAGGGACTAGAAGAATGTGGTTTAGTAAGTTTCAGTCTTCTTTTTAAGACGCTCAGCATGAGCCCTCTTCTAGAGGTCAGGGGAGAGGGTTCAGTGGCAGACACTGCCCCAGGGGTAGAGGGGGTTTGCAAAATCAAGGCTCCAGGGAGCCCTTCTCTGAGAAGCTCCACCCCAGCACTCCTGAGGTGCTGCCCAACTGCCCTGCCATGGAGGCAGTTGGGGGTAATTTATCCTTTGCATCCTGTGGCCTGGGCAAATATTATAAAAGTCTGCTGGGTGCTAAATATTATTTCCAGGGGCTATTTTATTCCATTTTCTCAGTTCCCCCCTCCAATCAGGAAATACCTCCCTGATGTGCCACCCCATCAGAGGGAGTTAGCTCAGCATGAAGTGCTCAAGCTTCTTCAGACGAGAGCCATCCAAGAGGTCTCTCCAGGAAAACGAGAATCCGGAACTTACTCTCGCTTACTTTTGGTGCCAAAGAAGATGGGTGACCTGCATCCATTTCTGGACCTCAGTGTGTTGAACCTCTCTGTCAAGGTGTCCAAGTTCCAAGATGGTTACTGTCCAGTCCATCATGCTGCTTCTGCAAAAGGGCAATTGGATGTGCTCAGTGTATCTCCAGGACGCGTACTCTCCTATAAAAATAGATAGGCACTCCAGGAGACACCTCTGCTTTTGCATAGGGGTCAATCATTACCAGTTCATAACCCTGCCCTTTGGTCTTACCACAGCTCCCTAGGTGTTCATCAAGTGCATGGCAGTGGTTGCAGCTCACCTGTGACTGCAGGGATTCCATGCGTTTTCATACCTCAAAGATTGGCTCCTCACAGCTCCTACCAAGCATCAACTGGCCTCAGGAACTCAGTACACACTTCGCCTGTTTGACCAGTTAGGAGTCGCAGTGAATCTGCCCAAATCAAATCTGATTCCTTGCCAAAATCTGGAGTTTATAGGAATTAAGTTGGACACTGTGTCAGAGATTGCAGCACTCCCACTCCACCACGTGCATCTAATCAGAGCTCAAGTTTAATGTTTTCTAGACCTGACTCATCCTTGGGGTCCATCTTAGCAAGGACTTAGGGTCCATGGCAGCGGTGATCTATTTGGTGCCGTTAGCCAGATTTTACATGAGGGTTCTGTAATGGACTCTAGCGGTCCAGTGGTTGTCTTTGTCTCATCCGATGACTGCCTCTGTCCATCTCACTCCAGTGTGCAGGCATCATCTTCTTTGGTGGATTCAGTCTCCCAACCTCCTAGCAGGCAGACCCCCCCCCAGTGCCACCGTGACCTTGGATGCTTCACTTTTGGGGTGGGGGGTGAGGTATTACCAGGGAAAGATGGTCCAAGGTATGTGGTCCTCCACAGAGACCAAACTGCACATAAATGTAGTGGAGATGAGAGCAGTCCTTCTCACATTGCAAGCCTTTCAGGACTACCTCCCTCTTTGTACCATTGCAGTTCACATGGACAGTATGGCTGTTGTGTGGTACATCAACAAGCAAGGGGGCACACACACTTATCTGCTTTGTCACAATGCCATGAGAGTGTGGGAATGGGCAATGTCCTAGGGGCACTTTCACCTTGAATGCACATTCCCGAGTCCCAATGTGTTGGCAGATAAACTGAGCAGGGCCATCCTGAGTCCTCACGAGTGGTCTCTGAATCCTTTAGTGGCGAGCGAGATTTTCCTTCACTGGGGTTGTCCGAGCTGATCTGTTCACCTTCCCTCACAACCACAAATGCAGCTGTTATTTTGCCCTGATTCCCCCAGTCAGGGAGTCCCCCAGGAGTGTTCTGGTTCACAGTTGGCCTCCGGGTCTCCGCTACACCTATCCTCCTATACTCTCATTCCCACAGTAACTCATTTTTAAAGCAATGAGCTGAATAATTATGAATTTTATAGTTAAAATGAGTTTTATGGTGTAACTATGTATTTGAATTTATGTACCCTTGTTAGAATGTACTAATTATACTTAATTGATTGTAAATTGATTGGAGGGAGTAGGTATTTAAATAGAGGAATTCAGCATTTTAAACTGTTATGAGGAAGTCATGCTTGACATGATGAAAGCGCTAAACATTTTGTTGTGGTGAATACCGAATAAATCTGTGTTTTTATACGTTCCTGGATTGTGGACTGTGTTATATTGCCCTAATTCGACAAGTGTTCTGGTTTTTACGAGTTGTTTGTTTGGGCACTATACACTTTTTTTGTTCTGGATTTCTCATTCCCAGAGTGCTTTAGAAAGTTCATCGCCTCAAGGCCACCTTGAATCCTCATCACCCCCATTTGGCCTCTGCAGCTGTGGTTTCCTCTCCTACGGTCTCATCTGAAGTAACCCCCTTGAGTACTAGATCCCCTTCCGATTCTGATCTCCCACCCCTCCCAGCTGCCAACTCCCAACGTTCAGACTCTCTGTCTGACTGCGTGGTTTGTCCACTTCCTGTAATCTTGAATCAGTCCAGGCTGAAATCACCCATCAGAAACATTATTCTAGCCTCTCAGAAGGCTTCTACCAGAAAGGTATATGTGAGTAAATAGAAAAGGTTTTCTATTTGGGCCAAGCCGTGTAATCTGGACCCCCTTCTCGGCTAACATTCCAGATATCCTGTTGTTGTCTTCACTTTTTCAAGATGGGGCTAGTTTCTCTACTATCAAAGTGCAGTTATTGGCGATTTCGAATTTCCATGTTTGCGAGGAAACCTACCTTTTCCTCTCATCTTTGTAAAGCATTTTTGAAAGGTGTTTTTTTCCTCTGGCCTCCTATTAAAGATCCTTCTCCCCCCTTGGGACCTTTCATTTGTGCTGCAGTCTCTTACAGAGTCCCTTTGAGCCTACTGTTACATGCGATATAAAATTTTTATCATGGAAGACTACCTTTCTGGTCACCATTACCTCGGCAAGAAGAGTTTGAGTTGCAGTATCTTTCTATCAAACCACACATGGTGTTTCTTAAGGATGGAGTGGCTCTCTGGACAAGTCTTTTCTTCATGCCTAAGATAGATATGGAGGCAAACTTGAATCAGTCAATTCAATTGCCAGTTTTCTTCCCTAACTTTTGCAAATAAAGGGAAATGTCTGTTACATGCTTCTGATGTTCATAGACAGTTACAGTTCTGCTTGGACAGAACTAAGAGTTTCCACAAATCTGACCAACTGTTGGTGTTTTCTCTTAACAAGGTTGAGCAGCTTCTAAGCTTACTATTTTTCATTGGATTTCTTTGATCTGTTCATCTAAAGGTTTACATTTACTAGGACCTATCAGAGCTCATTCCACTAGTTAATGTCTATGTCAGCTGCCTATCTAGCCCTTCATTCTGTAGATGAGATTTGTATGGCGGCCACCTGGTCTACTCCTCACACCTTTGTTACCCATTACAAGCTTGACATTGTCTCCAGGAACAGGGCTTCCTTTGGCTCCATGGTTCTTCGGCATGTCCTTCCATGAGGGGACACAGGATTTAGGGTAGCTGGGAACTCTGACCTAAGAGTGAGGAATAATAACTTGGATAACATCAGATAATGAGTTATGTACTTACCATAACTTGGCATCTGTGTTATCCTATGTCACTATTCATCGCTATCCTTCCCCCGTCCTGTCAGACCTAGAGGAAGTGGAGTTGTCCTGTTTGGTGGTTAAGGTCTTCCTTCACTGTTTTTAGCTCTAGGGCAAACTCAATCTGAGGGGGTTAGAGGGCAGCAAGGAATAATGGGAGTTGGAGGAGCTCGAGCCTAGAAGCTGTCTGATGAGTTGCCGGCTCAGATCCGATGTTTGGTCATACAACTCAGGTGTGATGAATAGTGGCATAGGGTAACACAGATGCCAAGTTATGGTATGTACATAACTCTCTTTTTTGCTGTTAAGATATGGGGTGGTGAGTGGGACTGGAAGGATGAATACATATTGATACTGTTTTTAAACTCATATTTTCCTTCTTGTGAATGTATGTATCTGTATACATGAATGTATGTGCTTGTGTTTTTATATTAACTTGGTTTATTATTACAGTTCTACCACTAGTAATAGCAAAAATTGCTTGACAACCCATTGCTCTCTGCTGAGTTCTGTTGGTGGTTGAAATCGTGAATTGACGTGAACTGTCCTGATATCAGTTTGTGGATATTCTATTAAATACTAGAATAAAGGAAATATGGCACTTGACTTGCACAACCAAGAAACTTTTAATAAAACAAATAAAAACAAACAAGGTAAGCGCTTTCATGACCAAAACTGTCGCTTCATCAGATAAGTAAAAATGAAAAGACATCATGTATATACCATTTGAGTAGTCAGCTGATACAATTAACAACTTAGAGATATCTAGCATACAAACTGTTGAAAACTATTAAAAAGTTATATAAAAAAGTAATATAACAAATATAATGCTGGTGAAATAAATATATTAGTAATAACATATTGTATACTGTTGTATACTGATGTGTATAGTAGTTAAAAGTACAGAATAGCAGGATCAATGTTTAAGACACCTTAATTTTAAAAAAGGTTTAACTGATCACACCATTCAACCCTGGGAACTTCTCTGCATTAAGTAAGAGAATCCATTTTTGTTATGCTGCCTCAGTGTGACTTTCAATGTCACCTCCTTGAAGATTAATATCTACCACTTGAATGACAAAAAATTTAAAAGTATATGAGGGGTCTGTTTGCATTACATGGTTTGCTAATGCATTATTCTCCTTGTGATTTCTAATGTCCCTGATGTGCTCTAATATCCTGTCCTTTAGCAATCTATTGGTTTTCCCTACATAAAACGCATGACATTGTTGGCAAAAGGCAAAATATACTATATTTGTGGTACGACAGTCTGCATAATAATTCACTCTAATAGTAAACTTTTGAAATGGGTGTGTATAGAATGTGTTTGAGTAAATATACTGACAGGCAGAGCAATGTCTGCAAGAAAAAGTCCCTGTTCTCATAGATTCACAGGCTCTCTTACTGTTCACCTTATTACAAGGGTGTTGTCTGAGTGATTTATTGTTTTTGAATGAGAAAGAAGGCATGTTGCTAATCTTATTCTTTAGTTCTGGAACCTCTTGTAGAATGTTCCAATCCTTTTTTATAACATCACAGTAGGCATTGATATCACTGGAATACTGAAGGACAATTCTAAATTTGTCTGAATTTGTTGTAGTGGGCTGACTACTTCGTTCATTATTAACTATCCCTCTAAAATACGGCTTACATCTGCCACATCTTTATGTCCATGCTTCCTCTGTAGTTTTATTTATATCTTTTTCAGAGTATCCTCTTTCCAAAAACTCTTGTTTGGTTACCTGTAAAGCATTTTGAGCATCTGTATCGTTGTTGTGTACCCTAAGTACCCTATATATTTGCCCTTTTAGCATGTTATGGGAGATGTGCCTAGGATGCATGCTGTTTTTATGTAAAAGGCCATTCTTCCTGACGGGTTTTTATATATGCTGCTACATATTTGGTTAAGCTCAGATTTCGTCAATGACACATCTATGAACTCTGTATCACTGGGAGAATACTTAAAACTAAATTTCAAAAACTCAGTTGTATTTTGCATATACCTAACTAATCTGTTGAGTTCATCAGTATCTCCTTTCATAGCAGGAAAATATTGTCCACAAAACAGATGTACCACAGGATATTTCCACTTAGATCGTTAACCTCTGATAAAATTGTAGTCTTTTCCCAATGTGTTAATGCTAAGTTAGCATAGCTATTTGCACAAGCACTGCCCATGGCTACGCCAACTTTCTGCAAATAGAAATCTCTCTCAAAAATAAGACATTATTTTCTAATATGATCTGTAATAGGGTACATATAAATTTAGTCTGATCATCATCAAGGCATATGTTCAAGGTGAGAAAGGACCTAATCATTTCAATACCCCAGTCATTAGGGATGGACATGAATAGTGACTCTGTGTAAAGTGACAAACATGTAGCTACTGTCTAACGTAGATATTCTGTTATGTAGTCTTTCTAGAAATAATTTAGTGTCTTTTAGAATGTTATGACAACTGTCTAGAAAGATATGTAGCTTGTTTTCTACATAAATCGAGAGAGCTTCTGTACATCATCCAGCACCAGATACAATGGGTCTCATAGGTGGAAGAGACCTATTTTTATTTATCTTGGGTAGTCCATAGATCACAGGGTGCTGTAGGATTAGTTGTATTAAAATATTTAAACAAATCCTCATCGATTAGTCCTGTCATAAGTAGATCAAATAGTAAAAAAGAAACCTTTCCATGATGCCATCAACAATCAACTTAGATATACATTGATAAATATCAGCATTTCGTAATAGTACCTACATTTGAGCTAAATAAAGATCCTTATCAATGATAACAATGCCTCCACCCTTATCTACTGGTTTGATATCAATAGAATATATATTCTTTAGTTCATGGAGGGCTGTAAAATCTTGATTAGACATATTACAAAAATTAGTACTCTTTTCAAAAAGTAATCTAAATTCAGTTTCACAAACATTAATAAAAGCCTGTACCACAGGATTCATGAGAGGAATAAAAGTACTAGGTCTGTTATGATGTAAAACATCAGTAGTATCATTAGGAAGCATACTTTTTAATGATAGATTTCTGCCTAACAGTCTCAAATCTTTGAGCATTTCAGCATGGTCTGCTCGTTTAGTTGGAATAAACAATAGACCCTTATTTAGTAGCTGAATCTGCTCTGCAGTTAAGTCAAGTGAAGAGATATTAAAAATCAGACCTGAATTTAAAAAGTCTCCTTTTCGCAATTTGAGAATTCCGTTCCATGCTGTTGTATCTTTGAAGCTTGCCTTTTCTTGTTAGGCTCCATGACCTGTTCTTGATGGGTAAGGGATTCTTCAGTTGAAAGCCTATCATCCAGTTGTTTTCTAAAAAAACGCCATTATCATTCATATTATTAATATCTTCCTGCATCGTATCTGGAGTAGTTTTTGTACTCCTACCACTCGCTTGATTCGCCCCAGCTTCAGATATACATGAAGTACTGGGAACTTTTGTTGTAAAAGCAGTATTTTCTGTATCCACAGGTAGTTTTCAGTTTGCCTGGTAGCAGCAGGTTTAATATGCATTGTAGCCGTCGTCCCACCCCTTCTAGGTACATTGTAATCTAATTGGTTATTGGGGTGATAGATTCAGTGCCTGCTGTTTCAGTTTGCTCTCTCGGCCAGGAAAAAACATTTTGGTTTTGAAAATCATTTAGACCTCTTTGTAGCTTTTTCACTTTAGTGAGCTGTAATCTCTTGTCATACAATAGAATGCTGTCTTGTAGTTGGTCCAGTCTATCACCTATGACATAAATTGGAAAACCGCTCATAATGTCATTTTCTATAGAAACAATCTCATTCCTCAGTTTACATTCCATCGGTGTAAAAAACTCAATAAGAAGCTGTATATATTCAGTGCTAAATCTTAAGTTCAATTGCTGCCATCTCCTAAGGAGTTCGGGATATTGATCTCCATAACTGGGCATGTTGAGTATCCTTAAACCCCTTGGGATGACTTTATGTTGTAATGATGCCTGTAGATGCAGTCACTGCCATTGTAGTCTTTTGTATTTGTACAATTTATTTACAAGATCTCTATAGCACTGTGAAAACTCGGGTAGAAGTTGACTAGCTTCTCAATTGTTGTTTGTAGCATTAATACGATTAATGTCCAAAAGAGGGTTTTCCTGAATATTAAGTACACGAAGAAAACGTTGACTTTCAGCTTCCATGGGTTGCAAATTCAAAGTAGTTTCCATCAGGGATAGAAATATGTGCCCCTGTCACCGAATAAAAAAGAAAAGTAGTATAAGCAGCAAAACAGCTTCAAGGTAAGGTCAAGTGCAAAAAAAGAACTAGAATAAAAGAAATATGGCACTTGACTTGCACAACCAAGAAAGTTTTAATAAAACAAACAAGGTAAGCACTTTCACAACCAAAACTGTCGCTTCATCAGACAAGTAAAAAATGAAAAGACATCATGTATATACCATTTGAGTAGTCAGCTGATAACAGTTAACAGCTTAGAGATATCAAGCATACAAACTGTTGAAAACAACTAAAAAGTTATATAAAAAAGTAATAAATATAATGCTGGTGAAATAAATATTGCTTGTGCCAATAGCTACGCTAACTTGGCATTAACACATTGGGAACAGATTACAATTTTATCAGAGGTTAACGATCTATGTGGAAATATCCTGTGGTACATCCATTTTGTGGACGGTATTTTCCTGCTATGGAAAGGAGATACTGATGAACTCAACAGATTAGTTGAGTATATGCAAAATACAACTGAGTTTTTGAAATTTAGTTTGAAGTATTCTCCCAGTGATATAGAGTTCCTAGATGTGTTATTGACTAAATCTGAGCTTAACCAAATATGTAGTAGCATATAAAAAAAACCACCAGGAAGAATGGCCTTTTACATAAAAGCAGCATGCATCCTGGGCACATCTCTCGAAACATGCTAAAAGGGCAGATATATATATTACTTAGGTTACACAGCAACGATACAGATGCTCAAAATGCTTTACAGGTAACCAAACAAGAGATGTTATGTGATCCTATCTCGCCTACATTCTGACTGATGGGCTCGGAGCCGATCCCTCGGCTCCGACTCGGCACGCTTATGCTATAGAGTGAGGCCTCTAATTGGCTGAGCTATCTTTATCCCAGGATGCACCACCACTAATCCCCCAGATCTCGTTTGCCGCTTACAGAGCTTGGACGTGGTCTCAACATTGGCTGGGCTAAGTACTATATTAATAGTCTCTTTTCCTGTCAGTAGTTCTCTCTTTTCAACCCAAAAGCTGTTTTAACGGCTATTTTTTGTGTACGAGTGTGTCTCTTGTTGATTTATTGAATTTTGCTTTATTTTTCCTGTCAGAGAAGGTTCCGTTTCAGTTAGAGGGGCCTTCCCCTGTACTAACTACTTTAGTGGTTGTGTGTGGGTCAAGTACCCGTTTGAGTTAGAGGGTCTTGACCCTCCTTGTTTTCTTCCCTTTTCTTTTCTGTGTGTGTAAAAACAAAAAAAAAAAGTTTTTTTCAGTTTATAATATTCTGAGTACGGGCATACTTATTTGTACCTGTGTCCTAAAACTGTTTAAAGTTTACTGTTGTGTTCTGTTTTTTCTGCACAACTATGTCTAAGGAACATAAACCCTCTGGGTTTAAAAAGTGCACGAGGTGTGGGTTTAAAATGTCCATAACGGACGACCACTCCTCGTGCGTCTATTGTCTTGGCGCCAAACATCTCCAGGAATCGTGCAGTGTATGCCATGCGTTTTCCTCCCGAGTCCTCCAGGAGAGGAAAAACAAATTAATCCTTAAAGGATTAATCAAGCCTTCTTTCGAGGAGGCTTTATCTTCCTCTCCGTCTCCTTCTAAGAAGAGGAAAGCGCCAGCTCCGACCAGTCAGTCGGAACCGACGGCTAAAAAAGATAAGCAGACTTCTCCATCAGCTCCACGGACTTCGGAGCCGAGGTCGGAACGGTCTGCCTCAATGCCTCCTAACTCGACCCCTCTGGTTTCGGAGCCGAGGTCTGGAGCATCGAGAGGCGGGTCACCCTCATCGGCTCCACTGATATTGGAGCCGATAAGGGTCATCGGCTCAGACACTTCCCCCTTGGAGCCGAAGTCCTTATCGGCGCCGAGGGAAATTTCCTTGAAAGTTTCCTCGGAGCCGATAATTGTGGAGTCCTTTCGGAGCCGGTCCCCGAGCCCTTCGGAGCCGATGGAGAAATCGGTTCGGGCCCGATCGGTATCCTCGAGATCTTCCAGGATGTCTGATTCGGACATCGACAGGGTACTCCTTCGACTTTTCCAGTCTCCGGTGTTCCAAAAGATGGTTTCGGCTCCAGCCCATTTGGCTTCAGAGCCGATGGTCCACTCCCTTACAGTACTTCCTCCTCCAACAGCTTCGGCACCGTTGGAGCAGGTGTTGGTGGAACCAGTGGAGGTGTTAGGGTCAGGCCCGACCCTTGCTCCGACTCCGGCTCCTGGGTCGGAGTTCAGTGCACGGACTTCTTCCTTCGGCCCTGGGGGGGAGGCTTCGGGATTGATACCTTCGGTCCCAAGTCTCCCTCTTGGTGCGTCGGCGGCAGGAGTACCGTCCACTGTCGTGGCCACGGAGGGGGGACCTTCCCAGGATTCTGGTGGTCCCGCCTTCAGGGCTATGAGGAGTGCTCTAGCCAAATCTTCTTTGGCTACCTCCACAGTTTCCCCAGCTCCTTCCCTACATTTGGAGACTGGGTCGTTGGCAGTTCCCCTGTCAGCAGACAGCGGAGCCCCTGGGCCTCAGGTTACCCCGCTGGGGTTTCTCCCCTCCTGGAGGTCCTTCTGAAGCCTCTTCGAAGAACCTCCCAGGAAAAATGTGCAAGAGGAAGCACGTTGACTCCCCTGACGAGTCTTTGACATCTGACACCGATCTCGATGATGCAGAGGGGTCCCCCAAGTCGTCCTCGGATGATGTCTCCTTTGCCGACATCCTAGAAGCCCTAAAACAACGAGGCGGCTGGCAGTCCAAACCTCCCTCTGCTGATGAGTCGGTGTTCCTGAAGGCCTTCGGGGCTCAGCCCTCCGCCTCCTGGGTGTCTCCGCCCTTCGACGAGCTCTTGGATTTGATCCGTCGAAGGGCGTGGGAACACCCGGACTCTGTGGAACCGGTGCCCGCTCGTCCAAACAAATTTCTTTCAGCACCCCCAGATAGAGTTTTCCTCACGAAAGGTGTGGCTGTGGATGCTATGGTGGTGGCATCTGCTACACAGCAGGATGTAGCAGAGGCTTCTACGTCCGTCCATCCTCCTAATAAGGAGTCTAGGAGCATGGATCGGTACGGCAAGCGCACCCTAAGTTCAGCGGCCTTTACTTTGAGGTCTCTGAGCTATCTAACGCACTTTACGAGATTCCAGAGGGATCTGATTAAGGAGCTGTCCGATACCCTCTTAGGTAACCTGCCTGAGGGGCTGGCCCAGACGGTTGGATCTCAGCTGGCTACAATGTCATCCATTTCGAACTCGTCCATGAGGCTCATCTCGTATGCGGCGAAGGCGAGTAGAGCGGGTACACGCATTGCTCTATGGAGACAAGCCTGGCTCCACCTGTGTCATTTCGCGGAGGCCTTCAAGTCTTCATTGCCGGCCTTTGATGGGTCCTCCCTGTTTGGGCCCAAGGTGAAAGACACACTTACCCGCTGTGAACAGGAGGGTAAGACTCTGACTGCCGTAGGGGCATGATTTTCCACTCCCTTTCGGCCTTATCCCAAGGCTAAAAGAGGAGGGAAGATGTGGTTCCGGAGATCGCAGAAGTCTTACCCCTCTCAGCAGGAAGGTTCCCCCTCCAGAGGCAGAGGAGGGGGAAATTCATCAGGAAGACACCGTCCCAGAGGTGGCAGAGGCCCCCGCAACACTGGAGACCGCGAGTCCTTTCGTGGCTCTTCAACCTTTCATAGTCCCTGAGGGATTGCCCGACTGTGCTGCTCCGGAGCCAGTCGGGGGTCGTTTTTCGAAGCACCTAAAGGCCTGGGAAGGGATCACTCAGGACCGATGGGTGCTTCGAATTATCGCCGGAGGTTACTCCATCCCATTCTGTTGTCCCCCCCCCCCAGTCCAAAAGAATCCCGGACCCGCCACCCAGTCAACGGGATACCGCAGCCATAGAAATTTCAAAACTGCTGCAAAAAGGAGCCATCCAACCGGTCCCGCAGACCAGATCGGATTAGGGACTTACTCAAGATTCTTTTTAGTGCCAAAAAAGACCGGGGACTTGAGGCCCATTTTGGACCTAAGCAACCTAAACCGTTCAGTCAAGAAGTCCAAGTTCCGAATGGTCACTTTACAAACCATTCTCCCGTTGTTGGAGAAAGGTGTTTGGATGTGCTCCATAGACCTCAAGGACGCGTATTACCATATCAAAATACATCAAACGTCCAGGAGACACTTGCGCTTCAGCCTAGGAAGCAGTCATTTTCAGTTCCGTGCTCTGCCCTTTGGTCTCACCACAGCCCCCAGGGTGTTCACCAAATGCTTGGCAGTAGTGACTGCTCACTTGAGGAGTCTAGGATTCCAGGTGTTTCCGTACCTAGACGACTGGCTTCTAACTGCCACCTCCAAGCATCTACTTCTACGGAGCCTGCAAGCCACAACATCACTGGGCAATTCCCTCTGAATCACATTCAATTGGCCAAAGTCTGTGTTACGGCCATCTCAGAGAATAAGATTCATAGGGGCAGAGATAGATTCAAACCAAATGCGGGTCTATCTACCTGCAGATAATTCAGATCATACAAAATCGGGTTTGAGCCTTACTCCCCAGGTCCAAAGCCCCCCAGCCAGAATGGTCATGCAACTATTGGGATCGATGTCTGCCACAGTTCTGCTAGTTCCCTTGGCAAGGTTACACATGAGAATCCTCCAGTGGCTTCTTTCAACTCAGTGGTCCTTTCAGGAACTCCCTCTCAATCATCTAATATGGATCACAGAATCTTGCAGACGGGACCTTCGCTGGTGGCTAGTGTCTTCCAATTTGGATCAGGGACGACCCTTTGTTCTTCCTCCTCCGGCGGCCACTTTGACCACGGATGCCTCCCAGACGGGGTGGGGGGGGCATTCCCTGGGCAGGTCAGTCCAGGGCAAATGGCATCCGGAAGAGACCTCTCTCCACATCAACATCCTAGAAATGAGAGCAGTACTCCTGTCCCTTCAAGCCCTTCGCTGTTACCTCCCTCAGGGCGTAATTGCTGTTCACTCGGACAACATGTCAGTTGTCTGGTACCTGAACAAGCAGGGAGGGACCAGATCCTATCCTCTTTGCAGAGAAGCGATGAGGGTCTGGGAATGGGCAATCTCAACCAAACGCTTCCTAGTGGCTACTCACATACCGGGCAAATCCAATGTCATAGCCGACAGGTTGAGCAGAACCATCCTCTCTCCTCACGAATGGTCTCTGAACATGACTATTACAAGACCGATTTTCAGCGAATGGGGAGTTCCGTGCTGCGACCTCTTCGCGACTCCTCTGAATGCGAAGTGCAAAGATTTTTTCTCCCTAACCCCGGCTCCGGGGAAGAGCCCTATGGACGCTAGTCCATCCTTGGCCCACCGGCCTGCTTTATGCCTTCCCTCCAGTTCCTCTCCTACCCAAGGTAATTCAGAAGGCTTCTCTCTTAGGGAGCAAGATGATCTTAATTGCTCCTTACTGGCCTCGTCAAGTCTGGTTTCCCTATCTTCGGAAACATGCTCTGGAAGGTCCATGGTTCCTGGACCAGGTCCCAGACCTACTGATTCATCAGTCGGGACTACTACACCAATCCCTACACACATTAAGATTGATGGCCTGGCTCCTCCTCTTCCAACCATAGTCAGGAGACGTACTAGACCCAGATGTAGTGCACATATTGTCTTCAGCCCACAAGTCTGCTACGAAGAAACTTTATTCTAGCAAATGGAAAAGATTTGCTATATGGGCTCAACTCCGGGGCCTGGACCCCATTTCAACCCCCGTAGCAGAAGTACTCAAGTTCTTAACCTCTCTTTTCAACCAAGGCTCTTCTGTTTCTACCATCAAAGTACAATTGGCAGCGATTTCTAATTTTCATGAATCCATAGACCCACCCTTAATGAGCAACAGGTTGTGTAAGACCTTCTTGAAAGGTGCTGCTCTATTAAGACCTCCAGTTTCTCATCCTGCACCTCCATGGGATCTCGATATAGTATTATGCGCCTTGACTTCTTCCCCCTTTGAACCGGCAGCTACCTGTGATTTAAAGTTTCTATCATGGAAGACAGCTTTTCTAGTGGCAATTACTTCAGCCAGAAGGGTTTCAGAACTTCAAGCTTTGTCAGTGTAACCTCCGTACTTGGTTTTTCATACAGACAGGGTTTCCCTCAGACCAAATCCTTCTTTTGTTCCTAAAGTCTGTTCTACTTTATGCTTGCAACAGTCATTAGAGCTCCCAGTTTTTTTCCCAAAATACTCAAATAAAGTGGAATTTATTTTCCACACACTAGATGTCCACAGGCAGTTACGTTTTTATTTGGATAGGACCAAACAATCAAGGAAGACAGATTAGTTGTTTGTGTCCTTTGCAGAAAACAAATTGGGCAACGCGGTCACAAAGGTCACTATTGCCAAATGGATCAGGGACTGTATTACTCAAGCTTATGTTTATTCTAATAAGGAGCTTTCCACCTCTGTCAAGGCTCATTCTACAAGGGCTATGGCTACTTCGGTAGCATTTCATTCTAAGCTTGCTATTAGTGACATTTGTGCTGCCGCTACATGGTCTTCCCTGCATACCTTCATTTCTCACTACAAATTAGATGTGGCATCTAGAGGACGAGCTTCATTTGGTTCCACAGTGCTCAGGAGTGTTTTCCAATGAGCCACCCGGGATTTAGGTGCTAGGGACGCTGTCCCATCAGTCAGAATGTAGGCGAGATAGGATCACATAACATCTTTTAGTTATGTACTCACCATAACTTCAGATGTTTGGGATCCATCTACATTCTAATAACCCACCCTCCTTCCCCCTTCCTTGGAGATCAGAGGATATCAGAAGGTCCGAATCCTGTTGTTTCATCTTGAAACATCTAACAATGTTATATAATCAAGCTGTGCATGTGTGCATGAATGCGGACAAACAAGATCTGGGGGATTAGTGGTGGTGCATCCTGGGATAAAGATAGCTCAGACAATTAGAGGCCTCGCTCTATAGCATAAGCGTGCCGAGTCGGAGCCGAGGGATCGGCTCCGAGCCCATCAGTCAGAATGTAGGCGAGATGGATCCCAAACATCTGAAGTTATGGTGAGTACATAACTAAAAGTTTTTGGAAAGAGGATACTCGGAAAAAGATATATGTAAAGCTATAGAGGAAGCATGGGCACAAAGATGTGGCAGATGTAAGCCGTATTTTAGAGGGATAGTTAATGATGAACGAAGAAGTCAGCCCACTACATCGAATTCAGACAAATTTAGAATTGTCCTTCAGTATTCCAGTGATATCAATGCCTATTGTGATGTTATAAAAAAGAATTGGAACATTCTACAAGAAGTTTCAGAACTAAATAATAAGATTAGCAACATGCCTTCTTTCTCATTCAAAAACAATAAATCACTCAAACAACACCTTTGTAATATGATGAACAGTAAGAGAGCCTGTGAATCTATGAGAACAAGGACTTTTTCTTGCAGACATTGCTCTGTCAGTATATTTACTCAAACGCATTCTATACACACCTGTTTCAAAAGTTTACTATTAGAGTGAATTATTATGCAGACTGTCGTACCACAAATATAGTATATTTTGCCTTTTGCCAACAATGTCTTGCATTTTATGTAGGGAAAACCAGTAGATTGTTAAAGGACAGGATATTAGAGCACATCATGGACATTAGAAATCACAAGGAGAATAATGCATTAGCAAACCATGTCATGCAAACAGACACCTTCTCTTGGTTCAATATCTGAACGCCAACATTCCCTTTCTGGTTTCACTGAGCAATTGCAGATAAGTACCCCATTGGAGTTCTATTTTACTTACCTTTTCTTTTTGTTGCTTGTGGAGTTTCATGTCATCCAAGAAGGGTAAATGCCAGTGTGGGAGGCAGATTCCCCATAAAGACTGCCACGATGAGTCTTATTTCGCTTTGGCACCTTGCACAACTGTACGTCCTTTTCCATCTGCCTCTGGCACTTTATCCTGTGAATCAGTGGCTTAAGCTTCTCGAGAAAGATGCGATGGAGGGAAATCTCTCACTCCAAGGGACAGCCATCACTGAAGAAGGCAAGAAACCTAGGCTGGAATCTTCTACTGTTCAGCCTCTACCAGATGACTCTCCCAAGGCAAATGAATGCCCAGGGGTTTGCCCGGCTTTATCAGCGAATTCCTCTGCTGTGACCAGGTTGGCAGCAAGTGGGGATCTGACTTGAAGCATGTCTAAGGAGGCATTGCAGACATCCACTTCAGACGCTCGAGGGGGGACCACTGCTGATCATCTCCAAGGGGCCTAGAGGTGTTACTCAGATATTAGTCAGAGAAAAAGTCCTTACTACTATCATTGAATGCTGCCCTGGGTCAGAGCTTTCCAAATTCTATAAGGCGGATGTCCCATTGAAGAAAAAGCAAAATACTAAACACTTTTGTCCTGCTCCAAAGGACCCTCAAATGAATGTCAGTCTTGTTTATTTAGTGCTTTGATGGCATTAAACCTCCTCAGGGAGTTACTGTTCCAGCCCCCTTTGGTCCTGCACTACTCTTAAAAAGACGTAGGAGACAGGATTCTTCTGAGGAAGAGTGGAATCCCTTGATTACTCTCTTTAGATTTCCACTCATTTGGATTATGGCTCAGAGAAGGAGGAGTCTACTACTCCTGATATACCCTTTGAAGAGATTTTGTTTTTTGGGGACACAGTCTCAAAGATGGAGTTCTTTAAATGGGATTGTGCTCAGGTTTATGAGGTACAAAAAAGGTACTATGAGTTGCTGCAAATGGATTCTCCTAGGTCTTTTACTGTTCCTCTTGTTCTGGCTTCCTTATTGGATGCATTTTCTAATGCTTCTAAGGCTCTAGACTGTCAGCCCCCTGCTCTCAAGAAACCTGATAGATTCTGTAGGGTGCATAAAGACTAAAAGTTTTTGTACAAATGTCCTTCTGGCGACCAGTTGGCTGTGTGTAGCCTCTGAAAAGCCTTCTCAGTTGCTTTCTTCTCCCAAGTTACTTTCCTCTGATAAAGCTAGCAGGACCATGGAAAGGCTAGGTGAGAAGGGTTATACTTATGCTACCTTGACTTTTAGGACTGTTAATTATCAGACCCATATGTCCAGTTTTTTTGTTGGCTCTCTTATCCCAGGCTTGTCAGGTTATTTCTGAGACTTCTGCCCTCTCTTTGTTAGGCAGTTCCTCCCAGGTGGCTTATCAGGTATAGCTGTGATACTGCAGATGCTTCCTCTAGTACTGCTGCCTTTGGGTCAGTGATGAGGAGGTAGTCTTGGCTTGGCTTCAACCTCTGCCTGATAATATTAAGGCTAAGTTGATGGATGCGTCTCTTGATAATAAGCTCTTGTTTGATGAAGCTGCTACTGCTGTAAGTCTCTTCAGGGCAAGGGTACGGGTTTACAGGAACTTAAACATGTGATGTAATGTGATGTTGTCCTATCTCGCCTTCATTCTTAACTGGTTGGGTTTGGAACCGATCCTTGGTTTCGACTCTGCCTTCTACAAAAGTTCGAGATCTTCTACTGGCTTGTGGCTGAAAACACTATCCCATCATGCTCAAGGAAAGCTCCCCAGATCTCATTTGCTGCTAAACAAGACTGGGTTCTCTTTCTGCTGGCTCTGGCTAAGTAGAATTTTTTTTTCTCTTTATCATTTCTCTTCTGAGTTATTGTTACTGTTGGGCCATTATTTTTCTCGCAAGGCCTTTTTTTCCCCTATCCCAGCTTTAAAGACCATTTTAGTTAGAGGACTTTCCTTTCCCCTTTTTGCTTTTTCTTCCTTAACCTTGGGCAGATTTGTTTAAATTAGAGAACTATCCTTGCCCATTTAAATTAGAGGTCTTTTACCTGAGTTTCTTTTTCTTTTTGATGTGTTCCTTATTGTTCTTGTTGTTTAAAAAAGAAAAAGAAGTAACAAAAAAGTGTGTGTGTGTGTGTGTAGATACATACATATATATATATATATATATATATATGTGTGTGTGTGTGTGTGTGGATATATATATATATATATATATATATATATATATATATATATATATATATATATATACACACACACACACACACACACACACACACACACACACACACACCTATTTTTGCTGTAGTTGTTAGCTGCTTTGTTGTTGTTGTTTTACTATCATAATATCTAAGGACTCTAAGGAAACTATACCCTCTGGGTTCAAAAAATTTGTAAAGTGTAATCAAAAGATGTCGCTGACTGACACACCATGTGCGTACTGTCTCGGAGCAGTTCACCTGCAGGAGTCCTGTGCCATCTGTCACTCCTTTAGCCACAGAGTTTTACTGGAAAGAAAGAAACTCATATTGAGAGGCTTATTGAAGTCTCCTTTTGCTGAAGCAGTAGAAACTCATATTGAGAGGCTTGTTGAAGTCTTCTTTTGCTGAAGCAGCAGAAGAAGGTCAGGGTACTTCAAAATTGGCCAGTTCCCCTTCTTCTACGTCAAACAAATCGGGGAAAAGGTCCTCTTCTTCGAGTGCTCAGTTGGAGCCATCAAAAAGGTCATCTAAAATTTCAGCTGTGAACCCAAAGGCTGTTGGGCCTGAGAAACCTGCTACCTCGGCTCCTTCTCTGTTGGTGGCGATGGAAATTCATTTGTGGAGCCCCATCCCCAGAATTGGAACCGGTATCTCCCACCTTGAGATCTCCTTTATTACAGTCCTCTAGATCTCCTGCTCCCTCCTATCAATCCTCTAGGATCCTGTCCGATGACTGTAGATCGTGTGGTGCAGAGGCTGTTAAGGACACCGATGCTCACCAGACTGTTGTTGGATCCAACCCAGAGGGCTTCAGAACTGACCAATCCTACCCTTTCACCATCTATTCCTCCTTTGAGCCGATCTCGGACCCAGAATGTCTGGAACTGATCTTAGTGGAATCGTCGGAGCCGAGACCTATCCCAGGATTTTCTGTTCCGACTACTGTTCTGACATCCTCTGTTCCATGTGAACTCGAGGAGTCTAGAAGCCGACACTCTCTGGTCAGGTCTGGAGGGGAGAGTCAGATCGGACAGTTGTTTGATCCGAACTACCCTCTTGGAGCTTCGGTGGAGGTGAGCTCTGCTCCTACATCTGCCTCAGAGCCAACCCCCTTGGTTCTGGGCATGCCCTCTGGCTCTTTGGAGCCGTGGGTTTCCTGGGCTCAGGGGTGGAGGGCATTTGAGGTGATGAGAGTGCTGTCTCCACAGACAGGCCCACTTTCGTGTCCTGTCATTCGTCCCCAAAGGCACCTGTGTCTGTCTTGGCACCATTGCATCCACAGAGATGCAGAGACCCTAAGCCTCAGGATACCCCATTTGGTGACAAACTCTCTTCCGGAACCTCTCCAGAATATCCTTCTGAAGAGGTCTCTCAGAAGAGACTGTGCAAGAAGCAGCATGTAGACTCCCCAGAGGAGTCCATCATATCAGATACAGACCTTGATGAGTCAGAGGGGTCCCCACAGTCACCATATAAGGATGTCTCCTTCACGGACATCCTGGAAATACTTGGGGCGGCTGGAAGCCCATCATCCATTCTGAGGAGGAGTCTGTATACCTGAAGGCTTTTGGGTCTCACCCTTCCACCACTTGGGTGTTTATGCCTATCGACAGATTGATGGACCTAGTTTGTCGAAAGGCATGGAAATCTCCAGACTCAGTGGAGCCTGTTCCTCAGAGGCCAAACAAATTCATCACATCTCCTACAGACAAGTTTTCTAACAAAATGACTCCCAGTAGATGCTGTGGTGGTGACAGCAGCCACCAAAAACAAACTTTCAGAGACGTCCTCTTCTGTCCATCCACTGAACAAGGAGTTTCATATAATAGACAGATATAGAAACTGAACTTTTTCTTCAGTGACTTTTGCACTTAGATCGTTGAATTATCTCACCCACTTTAACAGACTTCAGAGAGATCTCCTGAAGGAGCTGGGAGATGCTCTCTAAGGTTCAGTAGCTGAAGGGGTGTCGGAGAAAGTTTCCTCTCAGCTCTTTACCTTAAATTCAGTGGTCAACTCCTCCATGAAGGTAGGTAACCAGAATAAGAAAATAAATCAAAAGTTAATACCATGAAAAATACAGTTAATTATAAGAACAGTACTTTACTAACCCTAGAAAGTGATGTATTAAGATGTGGAACTGACGGAGGGCTGTAAATTAAAAAATCTTAAATAGGCGCTGTAAATGTAACCTGAATAGCTTGAAAGACACGAAAAAAAACAGTAATCCTGAACCTTTGTAGAAAACACGAAAGACATGAAAGAAAAAAAATACCTTTCGTGCGACAGCCAGTTGGGATCTCACCATTCTATCTCCAGCCCAGGGTCTGAGACTTCCCCTGGCAGATTCAGACTCTTTCATTGTTGGTCAATGGTTCATTTATATTTTTTCCTATATATTTTATGTTTTTTCTTTCATGTTTTCTACAAAGGTTCAGGATTACTGTTTTTTCGTGTCTTTCAAGCTGTTCAGGTTACATTTACAACACCTATTTAAGATTTTTTAATTTACAGTCCTCCATCAGTTCCACATCTTAATACAGCAGTTTCTAGTGTTATCCGATATTAAAGTATTGTTCTTATAATTAACTGTATTTTTCATGTATTTTTCATGGTATTAACTGTTTTGATTTATTTTCTTATTCTGGTTACCTAGCTTGTTTCTTATTTTGCATACATGTTTTTGCTATTTCACTAGTACGCTCGGCTTGGCTTTTTTTGCTCCTTTAGGTCGTCCACCATCCTGATGAAAATTTTGAAAAGTGTAGTCTAACAATGTATTTTACCAGCAAGGGTGAGTTAACTACATTTTTTAACTATTTTGTAACTATTTTTGGTTATTTTCCGAACTTCACTATAGGAGGTTACGAGAGATTCTACTAACCAAACTCTCCTTTTGCTTTCATACAACTTTGAGCTGGCTTAGGGTTTCTAACCTATCAGATTGTAAGGTGTGATGTCTAGCTGTCGGGCCCAATCACAAAAAAGGTTTTTTCACCCACTCTTGATTGGCCCACACTGACAACACCCCCAGGTGCACTTATAAAAGGATATCCTCAGGATCTCTCTTTCCATTAAGGAACTACGCTTCAATGGTGTTTGTACTTCTGGTACTTTTTACTTCAATAAAGTATGGCCTTCCAGAATCTCAACTTCGACTACGTTGATTTTTTTGCCACCACGGTGAGCAGAACTCATTAGCTGAGCCATATTTATGTTGTTTTTGCCTGTTTTTCTGTGTGTTACATCTTTGATTTCTAGCTGCCGCACCAGCGTTACCTCTCACCAGCCGGAACTATGACCTGTATACGAAGCCTTTATAATGGCTGTACTCATCAGACGGAACCATGACCTGTATACGAAGGCTTTATAAAGGCTATACTCAGCCTTCAACCACAAGCGCTCGGGTACGCGCAGCCTTTCTCAAAGCTTTACCCAGTAGCACAGCCTTTAACCACAAGCACTCGGGTATGCACAGCCTTTCTCAAGGCTTTGCTGGTAGCCAGGCTTTTTCACCGACATCCCACCATACCTGGATTTAGGCAGCCTTAGCCTTACCTGGTTTTAGGTTCCACATGATTATCCATTTGTTCATGGCTGTGTTAGGGCATTTTATTCATGTACCTTCTAGAACTTATCCAAGGTCAAAAGGGAGGAAAAATGTGGTTCCGAAAATCTCAGAGAGCTTTCCAGGATGCACGTGGTGATTCTTCCCCCAGGGGCAGAGGGAAAGTGTAGTGGAAGATGCCAACCACACGGCAGAGGGGACCTGGCCGACAGGGAATCCTTCCTTGGTAAGCCCTTCCAGCGCTCCTGAAAAGAGGCCTGCCTGTCCATCTCTGGAGGGAGTCAGGGCCACTTATCTTTATACTCAGAAGCCTGGCTAAAAATAACAAAAAACAAGTGGGTACAAAGCATCATATCCAGAGGTTGCTCCATACCCTTTTCTTTCCCCATCCCAAACATAAAAAACATCCCGGATGTTCCATCCAGTAAAAGGGAACAGGCAACTCTAGAAATACAAAAGTTGCTAGAAAAAAGTCATCCAGACCCATCCTGGATCTTAGCAAATTAAACAAGTCCGTAAGAAAGTCAAATTTCCGGATGGTAACACTGCAATCGATGCTCCCTTTTTTGGGACAAGATGATTGGATATGCTCTATAGACCTCCAGGATGCGTATTACCACATAAAAATGGACAGGTGATCCAGGAGTCATTTGCACTTTCAGCTGGGAGACAGTCACTACCAGTTTCGAGCTCTGCCTTTGATGTTCTTCGTGTTTCACTGTTGCAGTCATCACGTTTGGGTTATCCGTGCTAAGGTAGCACTTAATCAGCCCGAATACCAGAGGGCTTAGTATTTCTGTCACCTGCCATTGCTCCAGGACTGACGTCAGGTCGTCAGTGGTATAAAATAAAGCAGCCGACACCATTACTTCAGTCTTTCTTGCCGAGGAGCCCGAAGCAGAAGCAGTTCGCACGAGTGCCGGTTGGCCGCTACCTGACTTTTCATTTCCAAATTGAAGTTGAAGTCTTCTAAAGCTAAGTACCCCATTAGGGATTCTTTTTTCTTGCTCTAACCGATGTCAGAAAAAGTTAACAGTTGTCTTGCCTGTGGAAAGCAAATACCACAAGGAGACTTTTCATTCTTACTGCATCACTTGCTTAGGCCCAGACCACTGTCACTTTTGTGGTTTTTCGACACCAGAACTGTACATCGTCGGGCCCTTATTGTAGCTAGATATTTTCGCTCTCAGTCCTTGAATTCCGATATGGCTTCGGTAAGCCATCCGACAGCAGATCTTCTGAAAAAACATAAGGATAAAGACAGAGACAGACCGCACAGGTCCAAAACTACCGACGACGCTTCCATTAAGCTAGTCGTCAGTTCTCCGGTCCTCAGTGAGGCACTTTCGCAACCCCTGATGCCCGCTTCTGTGGATTCGCAGGCCGCTACCAAGACCCTTTCAGAGTCCGGTATGCCACGAGACTCTTCAACTAGGAATCCTGCGGATGTCTCTACCTTGGATGGGTCCGGTGCCACTGAGTAGGCACCTGCTTCCGAGGAAGTACTTCACACTACCTATTCTCGACACAGACTGACTTCTTTTGTGTCTACCATTCTTTCGAAAACTACTGAGTTTCTAAGGCCCAGGGTATAAACCACACCCAAAACACCAATGACCCAATCTCATGCACCTGCTTCCTTGCCTCAGTCTCAAATTCTTAAAATGGCGGAAGAACTTATAATGCTGGTCAGGGGAAACCAGGCTACTCCTTCCAAAAGAAAGACATTTGTCCCCAGTAGTTTTATCTGAACAGGAGTCCGATGACTCTGATGCATCTGAATGTGAAGACATGCAACCCCTCTCTGCTTATGAGGATTCTGATGCAGAGGAATCCATTCCTTCAGGTTCTGCACCCAAGGACTTTTACTTTGGGGAAACCCTGCATACTTTAAGGGAGTATTTCCAATGGGAATGTCAGGACTATCCTCAGTCTAAAAAGAGACTCTGGGAATTCTTAGATCTTCCACAACACAGACTTCTGGCCATTTCTCTTGTCCTGGATGATGTTTTTATGGAATCCAGTTTGACTCCTCACACCCTCCCTTCTGCTCCCAGGAAACCTGACAGGTACTATCGAGTAGCAAAACAGCAGCAAAGCACCAACAGCAAATACAACAAAGAACAAAGACCAGATACTATCGAGTCCCTGACTCTCACAAATTTCTTTTCAAAAATCCTTCTGCTGACCCTGAGTTTATTTCTCAAGGGCCTAAAGGCATTAAAGCAACTTCTGCTAAGAATCCCACCCCCTCAGATAGGGGATTCCCGAGCATTAGACAGATGGGGTAAAAAAGTATACCCCTCTGCTACTCTTGCTATTAGAGCACTAAATTGTCAGTTCCACATGCTAAAATTTCAGCAACATACCATTGAGCTCCTCAAACAAAAAATATTGACTTTTCCTGCTTGTGCAGAAAATAGAGTTACAAGAGTTAATGCATTCTGCAAGTCAAGTAACTAAGTACACATTACAATGTGGTTTTGACACCCTAGAAGCATCTTGCAGGGCATCAGTCACTGGTTCTGTCCTTAGAAGGCATGCTTGGCTTAAGGAACGGCCCTTGCCAGACCATGTCAAATCCACATTATTGGATGCACCCTTGCACAAAAACAACTTATTTGGCACAAAAGCAGACGAGGTCTTAAAAAGATGAAAGAAAAAGCTAAATCTATGCAGACTGTTAAAGACTTCCTGCAGGTCCAGCCACCCAGGTTCAGTAGGCATTGCCCCTAAAAGCACTGGTCTTTTCCTGCCCCCTCCAGGTCAGCTCAGCCTAGACCCTGGGGAAGCAAGTCCCCCAGACAGCAGCCCCAGGGAATGCAGAGATCTAAGCAATGGAGTTCCTCCTCTTCAAAACTCCCTCATGGTAAGAACTCACAGTAACTGTTCACTTCCACCCCCTCCCTCTGCCCACCTGCTCTTGCCCCTAGGAGGAAAACTCATCTTCCACGCAAGCACCTGGGCCACCTTTACCAACGACCGCTGGGTCCTCAACGTAGTGTCCCAGAGATGCAAATTTTATTTCCACACACTTCCAACCCCAAAAGGGTTCCCAGATCTTCCCCCAAGCCAGTGGGCAGAGGCCAAAAAGCAAGTCCTTTCCCTGCTCTCTATGAGGACAATAGAGCATGTTCCTGCAGACCAGATAGGCCAAGGTTTCTACGCTAGACTCTTCCTGCTACCCAGAAAAGAGGGCACCTGGTGCCCTATCCTCGATCTATCCATTCTAAACACCTTTCTGCTGATACCAAAAGTTTTACCCTCCGGCAACTACTACCTATGCTCTCCAAGGATGCTTGGTTAGCCACCCTAGACCTGAAAGAGGCCTACCTTCACATCTCAATCAGGGAATCATGCAGGAAATATCTAGGTTTCAGTGCAGGATCTCTGCACTTTCAGTTCTCTGCTCTTCTCTTTGGCTTATCCACTGCTACCAAAGTTTTCACAAAATGTCTGGCTCCCACCATTGCTTTTTGCAGGCAAAGAAATATTCAGATTTACCCTTACTTAGATGACAGCCTGATTCAGGCAGACAGGAATAGCTGCTCAAGCACCTGGCCTTTGTAAAGGACCTACTGACCTCCCTGGGGTATACTATCAATGAAAAGAGATCCAAGCTTGTACCCACACAAAAAATTATATTCCTGGGAGCAAGGCTGGACACAGCATCCCAGATGGCATTCCTTACACCAGAAAAACAAACCTACCTGACAGCCTATTTCTCTCAACTAGCCACCAGACCCCAGTTATCCGCAAGGAAAATCCTGCAAGCTCTGGGGTTCATGGTTTCTTGCATTCTACTCATTCCATATGCCAGACTGCATATGAGGAAACTACAGTTGCATCTAAAAAGCCTTTGGTATCAACACACTCAAGATCTGGAAACTCTTATACCAATGATACCTTGTTTAAGGAAAGATTTTCTTTGGTGGGCAGCAGCATGCAACCACAACAAGGGACTACCCCTCTCACAACCCCATGCCACCCAGACCCTCACCACAGATGCATCAGGCTATGCCTGGGGTGCACACCTGGACGGCAAGTGCATACAGGGCCAATGGAGCCCACAACAAATGCATCTGCACATCAACCAAAAAGAGATGTTAGCTGTCCAGCATGCACGCACTGACAGCTTTCAGGTCCCTACTCTCCCCAGGGGCTCTACTGATCAAAACAGACAATACCACTGTGATGTGGTATATCAAAAAGCAGGGAGGGACTCACTCGTGCCCTCTGTGCAGGCTCGCCATGACCCCTTGGCGCATAGCCTCAGCCATGCAACTACACCTGTTAGCACAATTCCTGCTAGGCTTTCTAAACTCTCTGGCAGACAACTTAAGCAGAAGTCTTCTGGACCCACATGAGTGGCAGCTAGACCAAAGAACCTTCACCCTTGTAACTCAGAAATGGGGCACCCCGAAGGTCGACCTCTTTGCTTCCCACTCCAATCATCAGCTCAGCAAATTCTGTACCAGGGAGCCTCACTGCAAGGCCTGGAAAGAGGATGCTCTATCCTTCCAGTGGATCATTCTCTCGTTCTGTGCATTTCCCCCTCTACCGCTCATTACAAGGGTACTGCTCAAAATAAGGGAGGAAAAACAGAGGACAATCCTGATTGCCCCAGACTGGCCACGCCAGCATTGGTACCCACTGCTGTGCAGCCTGCCACCTCTGCCACAATGGCATCTCCCTCAGATCCCAACACTCCTGACCCAGAGGGTAGAGAATTCATGCATCCCCAATTTAGACCCTCAGTCTGGCAGCCTGGCTTATTCCCTGATCACTGCACAAGCTGCCAATCTCAGCAGACAAGTTCTAGATGTTATACATGAGGGTAGGCACCCTAGCACTAGAAAGTCTTATGCTGACAAGTGAAAACGGGGATGGCACAGCCCCTCTCTACCTCTCATCCTGGATTACCTTGCTGACCTACTACACAGGGGTCTATCCTTTTCTTCTATTAAAATTCATGCCTTTGCTATCTCTGCTCATTTCAGCACAGAGCCACCTCTTTCTCGCACCCTGTCATGAAACAGTTCCTAAGACGGGCTAACAACCTGTGGCCACCCAGAAGAGCACCTATCCCAGCTTGGGTCCTAAACGTTGTTGGAAAAGCCCCCCCCCCCTTTGACCCAGCAGCTTCAGAGCAGAGTTAAAGTTTCTCTCTTGGAAGACAGCCTTACTTCTGGCCATCACTTCAGCAAGAAGAGTATCTGAGCTACAAGCACTAATGGCTGTAGAGCCCTTCATCATTTTCCATGCTGACAGGGTCTCCCTCAGGACTACCCCATTCTTTATGCCAAAAGTAGTGTACAGTACTCATTTGCCCACCTTTTTCCCTAACCTACAAAACAAGGAGGAAAGGATTCTGCACTCTCTAGATGTGCACAGACAGCTCAGATTCTACCTAGACAGGACTAAATCATTTAGAAAGACTGATCGATTGTTAGTCAGCTTTGCTGCAGGAGCAGAGGACAAGGCCATATCCAAACAAACAATTTCCAAATGGATAGCACACTGCATCCATTTCTGCTACAAGCAACATGGGAAACCTCCCCCCAAGGGGTCAGGACACATTCTACCAGAGCAACCTCCACCTCTGCAGCTTTCCTCATCTGTTCATACCTTCAACAAGCATTACCACCTGCCTGTCTTCTCCAAATCCAGGGCAGACTTTGCCACCGCAGTCTTGGAGGGTATCCTAGCCAGCCTCCAGTCTTCTTGACTGCCTCCACCCTTTTTCTTCAGATTTGGGAATCAACCAAAATGTGATGACTGCAACAGTGAAACACGAAGATCATAGTACAGTTGTGTACCCTTACCATAAATGTAGATGTTCGAGTGTATTCACTGTTGCAGTCCTGGTTTCCCTCCCCTCCATCCCCCTTGCCTCTCTCTCAATCTCTGTCTCTCCTTACAAAGAACTTTTTAGTATTTACTTTCTACTGGTGGTGTTCTTCCACCATAGCCTAGCTCTCTCTTGGGGGCTCCTGACAAGTTAGGGCAAGAAAAACTGATGTAATGGCGTCTGCTGCCTTATTTTATACCACTGATGACCTGACATCAGTCCTGGAGCGACGGCAACTGATGCAGAAATACTAAGCCTCTGGTATTCGGGCCGACTGAGGGCTACCCTGGCAGGGATAACCCAAATGTGATGACTGCAACAGTGAATACAACATCTACATTTATGGTAAGTGTACACAACTGTACTGTCTCACTACAGCCCCCAGAGTGTTCATCAAGTGTATGGCAGTAGTCACATCTCACTTGAGATGCCTAGGAGTAGTCCGAGTATTTCCGTACCTAGACGACTGGCTCCTAACCACCACCACCGAGCATCTACTAACAAAAGCAAGGGACACCACCTTACAGCTCTGCTCTCACCTAGAAATCACAGTAAATTACAAAAAAATATGCCTTGTTGCCATCTCAGCGTATCATTTTTATAGGAGCAGATGTAGATACAACAAAAGTGATGGCAAAACTTCTCCCTGAAAGAGTCCTACGACATCGAGTCATAAACCTACTTTCCAAGAAGAAATCACAAGCAAGAACAGTCTTGAAATTCTTGGGGACCATGACAGCAGCAATAAACTTGATTCCATTAGCACGTCTGCATATGAGAATTCTGCAGTGGCTACTGTTCACTCAGTGGTCCATGCAGGAAAGGACCACTATGTCCCACCAAATTATCATGACAGAATCTTGCAAGAAAAACCTTCATTGGTGGCTCCACTCCATTCATGTGACATTAGGTCAACCCTTTGTTCTTCCACAGCCTTTAGTCACAGTGACCACAGACACTTCCCAGATTGGGGGGGGGGGGGGCAGTACCTGGGAAGGACAGTCCAAGGCACTTTGCAGGATCACAAGGCCCATTTGCACATTAATGTCCTAGAGATGAGAGTGGTGCTTTTATCGTTCCAAGCATTCCAAGACTGTCTTCCACTAGGCACTATTGCAGTACAGACAGACAACATGTCGGTTGTGTGGTACATAAACAAGGAGGAACCAGGTCTCTTTGTTGAGAGGCACTGAGAGTATGACAGTGGGTGACTTCTTCCCATTGCTTTCTGATAGCAATGCACATCCCAGGGAAATCCAGCGTGATAGTAGGCAAACTCAGCAGAGCGATTCTGATATCTCACGACTGGTCCCTAAAACAAGAAGTAGCGGAAAACATTTTCCGCAAATGGGGCCAGCCTTGTTGCAACCTTTTTGCCATGTCCATGAATGCCAAATGCAGCAACTATCTTGCCCTTCTCCCCCCTCTGGGGGAGTCACCAAGGGATGGACTTGTACATGATTAGCGCTTGGGTCTTCTCTACGCCTTTCCATTGATACCCAAAGTTCTTCAGAAAGCCAGTTCCTTGGGAAGAAATTTGATACTTGTCACCCCATACTGACCTCGTCAAATTTGGTTCCCCTTCCTTTTGACTCATCTTCAGGAGGAGACATGGATTCTGGACCAAGTTCCAGACCTTCTGACCCATACATCAGGGATGCTCCACCCCTCTCTGCAAACCCTCAAATTGACAGCTTGGCTGCTCCGATTCCAGACATAGCCAGGCTCCCTAACCTTTCTCCATCAGTGAAGCATATCCTGATCTCGTCTCATAAGGCTTCAGTGAGAAAATTAGTAGCAGCCATCTATATTCCACCAGGAGACAACATTCCTCTGCTTGAAAATATTCTTTCATACTTTTCTGAACACATCCCCAATGAAACTATCCTCCTTGGGGATGTCAGCATTAACTGGTTAACTTTCAGTAATCCAAACTCTAATACTCATATTAATTTATATGGTTTTACTCCGCTAATCTCCCAACCTACTCATACAAACAACTCTCTCGCATCTAGTACTCTTATTAACTGGGTACTTGTATCTATTCCTTCCAAATATCATAACCCTGAAACCCTACCAAACACCCTGAGCGATCATGCCCCTATAAAAGTACTTAGGTTTACTCCCCACTTCTCAAAACCTCCTAGATTTATCACTTGTCGCAAACTCTCTAACTTACATCCAGAAACCTTTAATGTCCTCCTCTCTGAAGTAAACTGGAAATTCCTTACCCAACTCCCACTAGAAGAAGCAGTCCTAGCTTTCAACTCCACCTTCCTTAGCATCTTAGACTCACTTACTCCCCCTCGCAAAGTCCGAATTAAGTCCGCCATGTCTCTGTGGCTTTCAAAAGCCACTCATACCCTTATAATTAGAGACAAATGGAAAAAATGGTCACAAACTAAGCTCCCTGCAGACTTGCAAAAATATAAGGAACTCAGAAATCTGACAAAAAAACACATAAACAAAGATAAAAAGGACTTCTATAACAAACATCCCACAGCCCTAAAATCTAATCCTAAAAAATTCTGGAACTCTATTAACCAAATATTACATCCCGGTAATCTTAGCTCCCCCAATCCATGCCCAGACAAAACATCGGAGGAAACTGCCACTGTCTTCAATACCTATTTTATCAATTCAGTATCTAAGCTACTGAACCCTAGCCCAAACTCCTCTGCTACTAACATCTTCAACTTTTCTGAACCTAATCCTATCTCCTCAAATACCTTCTCCCTCAAACCTGTACCTACTAGCTACATCAAAACTCTACTCTCTAAATTAAAACCATGTTCAGCATCAGCTGACAATATTCCTTCCACTTTTCTTTTACTAGCAGCTGACTCTCTTGCTCTCCCTGTATCTATCCTAATCAATTGCTCTATCTCTGAATCTAAAGTCCCTTGCATCTGGAAACAATGCTACACTCTACACAAAGGAGGTAACTCCTCTGCTATCTCCAACTTTAGACCTGTCGCTATCCTTTCCCCTCTCTCTAAAGTACTAGAAAAATGTATTCATAAACAAGTTATGCAGCATCTAATACAGGAAAATTTGATTACACCCACTCAACATGGCTTCAGACCCAAACATAGCACCACTACAGCTCTATTATCCTTCCTCAACACTCTCTCTTTAGCCATGGACAACCATAAACTTATTTCTTGCCGACTCTTGACCTTTCAAAAGTTTTTGACACTGTCTCTCACTCTCTCCTGCTGCACAAACTGCATAACCTCAACTTCTCCTCTGGTACTGTTGCATGGATGTTCTTCGTGTTTCACTGTTGCAGTCATCACATTTGGGTTATCCGCTTGCAGTAGCCTTCATTCGGCCTGATTATCAAAGTCTTAGGTCCTGCATCGGTTGCTGTCTCATCTTCCATGACGGCAGGAAGTCAGGGGTATAAAGCATGCAGCCGACACCATTACATCAGTCTTTCTTGCCGTGCGGTGCCCGAAGCAGAAGCAGTTCGCAAGTGCCGGTCGGTTTGCCTTTCAACCCCAAAGTGCAAGGTTTGATTCTCACCACTGGAAAGAGATTTACAGATTGAAAATATATATTTTCAAGGAGAGCCCCAACTCCAGCCTGGGACCTTAACGTTTATTGGAAAAACTCACTCTACCTCCTTTTGAGCCAGCTGTAAGTGCAGAGTTGAGATTCCTTTCTTGGAAAACAGCCTTCCTTTTAGCCATCACTTCAGCAAGAAGGGTGTCTGAATTACAGGCCCTTATGGCAGCAGTGGAGCCTTTTATCATTTTTCATGCGGACAGGGTGTCCCTCAGGACCAATCCCTCCTTCGTGCCCAAGGTAGTTTCCAGTGTGGCTCTTAATTAGTCCATTCATTTGCCAACCTTCTTTTCTATTCCACAGAACAAAGGGGAACAGATACTGCACTCCTTAGATGTGCGCAGACAACTTAGATTTTACTTGGGCAGGACTAAACCTCTCAGGAAATCTGAACAGCTGCTGGTGGCATTTGCTGCAGGGGCAGAAGGGAAGGCCATTTCAAAGCAAACCATTTCTAAATGGATAGACCATTGCATTCATTTCTGCTATAAGCACCATGGAAAACCTATCCCACAGGGGATAAGACCACATTCAACCAGGGCTGCATCTACCTCTACAGCCTTTGTCAGGGGTGTCCCTACCAGGGACATCCTAGAAGCTGCTACCTGGAGTTCTGTGCATACTTTCACCAAGCATTACCATTTGCCAAGTTTCTCTAAATCTAGAGCTGGCTTTGCCACTGCAGTCTTGCAGGGCCTTATAGCTGGTCCTAATGCTATCTAATTTCCTCCTCCCATCCTTAGCTTTGGGAATCTACCCAAATGTGATGACTGCAGCAGTGAAACATGAAGAACATAGTACAGTTGTGTACCCTTACCATAAATGTAGATGTTCAAGTGTATTCACTGTTGCAGTCCTGGTTACCCTCCCTCCAGCCCCCTGACTTCTTTTGGCTGTGCCTCTATTCCTTTTTACTATGCTTAAAGGTTTTTGGTGTATTTGCTTTTTTGTTGGAGGTGTAACCTTGTATATTTATTTAATTGCTTCCCATTAGGGGGGACCTGACATCTGGGGCAAGAAAACCTGATGTAATGGCATCAGCTGCATGCTTTATACCCCTGACTACCTGACGTCATGGAAGATGAGACAGCAACCAGCGCAGGACACAAGACTTTGATAATCAGGCCGACTGAGGGCAACTGTAAGCAGATAACCTAAATATGATGATGACTGCAACAGTGAATACACTCGAACATCTACATTTATGGTAAGTATACACAACAGTACTTTCTCCAGCTACCTCACTGATAGATCTCAATCAGTGAGATGGCAGTCTGCACACTCTCCTCCTCTCCATGTAAAAAATGGATGTACCTCAAGGGTCTATCCTAGGGCCTTTACTTTTTAATATCTCTACTAATCAGCTCTATACCTCCTGTTCTCAGTCATCTTTAGTGCAGTACGCAGATGACTCTACAGTCTTCACCACAGCCAACTCTCCCTCTAAGCTCTTCTCAGCTACTCAGGCATATTTTAACTTAGTTGAAACATAGCTCTCCAACAACCAGCGCATCCTTAACCCTAAAAAAACAAAGCTGTTACTCTTCCTACCTAAAAAGTTCAACAATATTAAACCCTGTTTCGCCATATAGTCCCTTAATAACACTCCCATTCAGGTAGAATCCAGCACTAAGCTCTTAGGCAAAACCATCGACGATCAGCTTAAATTTGACTTGCATGTTAATAACTGTATCAAAAAGACTCATTCAAAACTAGGGCTCCTTTACCGTAACAAGAAATTCCTTACCTCTGAAGCCAAGATTATTCTCTCTCTTACCTACCTTCTACCCAGCCTAATGTACAATTCTCAGATTCTCACAAGTCTTAACTCAACACTCCTGACCAAATTACAAGAAGGTTACTAGATTTGGTGCCCAACAAACCTACAAATCCTATCACCATCTCTCTCTAAAACACCTAAACTGGCTTGAATTACCCCACCAGCTTCTTCTCTCTCAGCTCCAGATCATCCATTCTAACCTATACCAGCCTTCCTACTTCCTAGCTCTATCCCCTCTCATCTCCCATTGTTCTCCCTCCAAACCTCTCTGAAGCTGTAATGAAGACCTACTACAAATCTACAAACCCAAGTCTAAAGTTGGACGCAACATGTACAGCTATCACCCCACTATTGCTTGGAATAGGCTCCCACTAGAAATCGGAACCCTTACACATCCTAAACAATTTAAGGCAGCCACCAACAAGCACTTTAAAAGTCATTGGTTATGCTACTGCACTCTCCCTTCTTAAACATCCCCTACTCATACCTTAATCTACTTTCTGCCCTTAACTCACTCTTCTCACTAGCTCTCTCTAATCTTCCTTGACTACTCTTTCTACCATCTTCTAAAATCTGTTAAGCAAATCACCTCAGAGAAACATTCTATTGTAATTGTCTTGCCTTCATGCAACTACATTATGATAAAACTGGGTTTTTGTAACCACTTACCCCAAAAACTATATTCATCTTAATGACATTTCTTTTTATATATCTTGAAATAGTTTTTCTATACTCCTGATTATTGACACTATATAACATTGTATTGCTACTTAATGTCTTGTAATAATCCTGTAACATTGCTGTTTAATGCTAATTTATAATGAAAATTGTTTAATATGTTGGAGCTTTTCTCCCTGGGCCTCTGCTGAAAAAGGGCTTTTCAACTCAGTCAGGCAGTCCCGGTCAACAAATGTAAAATAAAACAAATAAATAAACTTACCAGTCTCGAAACAAAGAACTCTGCCATAAAGTAAAAGGTCATTCTACAAGAGCCATAGCAGTCTCTTCTGCCTTTCGGGCAAGACTACTAATTGATACCATTTGTGCTGCAGCAACATGGGCAAGGCCTCATACCTTTATCACTCATTACAAAATGGATTTGTCTTCCAGGAACAGGGCCTCTTTTGGGTCCACAGTTCTGAAGAATATTCTCCCTTGAGCCACCCAAGAAAGATTGTGCTAGGGATGCTGTCCCAATCAGTTAAGAATGAAGGTGAGATATAGGACAACATCACATAAAGACTTTAATTACTCACCATAATGTTCCATGTGGGTTGCACATCCACTCATGCATGAATCGTGCCATCCCAAATAGAACCAAAATGCTCTCATCCAAAAAAAGGAAGCCAATCTGGTGGTCCCCTGCCATAAACAAACTTTACAACAAAAGGAAGAAACTTTTGCAGAAAAGAGGAAAATCCCAGGATGCAAAAAACTCCCTTACTAGCCTCAGTATGAAACTGAGATGCCTCATAAAATCCTCCAAAGCTAGTTACGAAAATAAAATTGCCAAAGATTCCAAAGACAACCACAAAGCATTCTATAATTATGTCAAGAATCTAAATGGCAATGCTCAGATCTGCTCTGAGCTAAAACAGTATGGCATTAAATATACTGATCCGAAGGATATTGCCAATATCCTGGCAGATCGATTCAGTGCCAACTTCACCCCACTCTCACCCCCTAAATGGCCCATCTCAATACCGGAAGATTGCCAAATTCCAGTAATAACGGCCACACAGGTACAAAACGCACTCTCTAAAGCCAAGAATACAGCATCCATGGGACCAGATGACATCCCGGGCTGTGTACTACATGAACTACAATATGAACTGGCACCTCACCTAAGTGTCATGTTTAATCATAGCCTCACCTCAGGTTTCGTGCCCACTGAGTGGCGCAGAGCTATAGTTATCCCAGTCCACAAGGGGGGATCCAGCTTGGATCCCGGAAACTACCGTCCCATCAGTCTGACAAGCCTTATCTGCAAGGCCATGGAGCGTATTATCATGGAACTTATAAACAAAGACATTGGCAACCTTCAAACACTGGACCCCACCCAGTTTGGGTTTGTGAAGGGCCGATCTTGTCTCCTGAACCTGATTGACTTCTTTGAATCAGTCTCCAGAGCCATGGACAAGGGTAAGGTGGTCCACACAGCCTATCTAGACCTTGCCAAGGCCTTTGACACCATCCCCCACTCTGGCATCATAGATAAACTTACTAAGTTGGGCATTAATCCCTATGTCACCCAATGGGTTGCTAAATGGCTTACTGATAGAACCCACACTGTAAAAGTAGCCGACTCCAAATCCAGCTCCAGACAAGTGACAAGTGGAGTACCTCAGGGTTCAGTCCTGGGGGGGGGGGCGCTCTTGTTTGGCATCTACTTCTCTGAAGTACAGGTCAACACTAAGGGACTCAGGCTAACAAAGTTTGCAGATGACTGCAAACTGGGAGCCATTATTGAATCCCCAAATGATGTGGATACTCTACAAAAGGGCCTTACAGAAACAGATGCTTGATGCCAGAGCCATGGGCTCAAGCTCAATGCCAAGAAATGTATTGTTATCCCTTTGGGAAAAACCTGTATCCATGAATTACCATATAGGTGGCAGTACACTAAACACAGAAAGTGTGATAAGAGACTTAGGGACACAGGTGGACAGTGGTCTCACCTTCGATAACCACATCGCCACAACAGTCAGGAAATCCTTCTATGTGGCACACCTCATCACGAAGGGCTTTTCATCCAGAAAAAAGGAGGTCATTGTCCCACTGTACTCATCCCTCATTAGACCCATTATAGAATACAATGCCCCATTTGGTATGTACCTCTCAAGACATCTGCAACAACTGGAAAGGCCTCAGAAATACCTCACTAAAAGAATCACAGGTTTAAAGCAGATGCCCTATGCTGACCACCTTAAAAAACTCCAGCTATACTCTGTCGCATATCGTCTACTCAGAGGCGATCTCTGCTTAACATACAAGGCCATGTCAAACCCAGAGCTGTTGGACATGCTACACTTAAAGAAATCCCAATCCCTCAGAGCTACACGCTCCAGGGATCTAAACCTTGTCATCACAATAAACAAAACATGTTGGAGGGATAGGTTCCTGACCCAGAGACTCCCCAAACTCTGGAATAGATTGCCCATACATGTCAAGCAGAGTGCCTCTTTGGACCTCTTCAAGAGGAACCTTGACGATTGGATGGGAGAAAGGAAATTCACCCCAGGGATCACGTCAGTCGCCCTGCTAGACAGGGGTCCAGGAAAGTAAATAATGTGGGAAGAAATATTCAGGGAATTGTTATGGCTAGGCTTGTATAGGCCCTAGGGCTGATAGCCTAGTACTAACCTATGAACCTTCAGTCTTACATCCCACCCTCCTTCCCCCAACCTTTGGCTCCTGGAGGACCTTGCTAATACAATTGGTAATTAATGATGTTAAGTTGTCTATCTCGCCTTCATTCTTGCTGGATGGGTTCGGAGCCGATCCTCGGCTCCAACTCTGCAATCTACTAAAGCTCGAGAGCTATTTACTGGCTCGAGGCCCTCCCTATATCCCACAATGCTAGGCGTCAGATCCCCAGATCTTGTTTGCCACTTCAGCTACGAGGTTGCGATTTACTTGGCTCCAGGTCGTATTAATCTTTTTTATATATATATATATATATATATATATATATATATATGGGTCTACTTTCTATCACCGAACGTCCGATTCACCGACACACAAGTTACCAACCCCAAACAACCGAAAACACACCACACCAACAACTTAAAAAACCGAACACCACAACACCGACACAAAAAACGTCAACTACACATTGCACACAACGTATCCACTAACCTTAACCTAAACCCTAACCCTAACATCCGACACTACCGCACACTTACCCAACCCGCACACTAACCCTAACTCACTTAACACACCCCTAAACCTCAACACCGTCACTATCGCACACTTACCCTACCTGCACCCTAACCCTAACTCACTTAACCCACCCTAAAACATTTAGCCCGTCACTATCGCACACTCACTCCACCCGCATTCTAACCCTGACACACTTAACCCTTCCCCTCACTGCTCTACGTCACTTCCACACACTTACCTCACCGGAACCCTTAGTCCGACACTACCGCACACTCACCTTTCCCACACCCTAACCTAAAATCCCTCACTATCGTACACTTACCTGTCCGCTCCCCAATCCTAAATCTTTCACTTTCGCACACTTACCATATTGCGCTCACACGCTGCCGTTGTCGGTCTCTCAACTGTCGGGATATCGCGTTTTCGGTAACCTACCTGTTCGGTCGTTCCGTCTCGGTCTTCCGGGTGTCGGTGACGTGGCGCTTCGGTCATTCGAAGTAGACCCATATATATATATATATATATATATATATGGTTTGCTATCATTATGTCGACGTGCCTTTGCACGGCTATGAAGTATTCGAATATCAGATGTTCGAATACTTCATATTACGGCAGGTGACGAGCGAAGGTTTGCATTGCGAATGAACTGTGCATTCGCAATTCTAACTTTCGGTCATGGGAGGATCGCGTACAGTGCGGTTAGGAAATGCATCCCTTCCTCACTGTAGTGCGATCTCTTGAGTTGGAATATTAAGTTAGGGGGTGTGGGGCACAGCCCACAGGGGTGCAGGGGCACAGCCCCCTGCATAACTGTGTTCGGTTAGGTAGGTAGGTGATTATGGGAAGGGTGGGCGTGCTGTGTATCGCCGTAAATGTCGCAAGTGACATTTTCGACAATACACCCTTGTTTTCGAGTTTACTATTATTCGAAAATGTTAATTTTCTATGCATAAATTCGAAAATAGACATTATTTATTTTTACTTTCGAATTTATGATAGTAAACCTATATATATATATATATACACATATATATACACACATATATACATACATACATATATATACACATATATATATATATATATATATATATATATATATGTATATATATTAAAAGTTAACTTTAGATCTGAAGTAGGAGATTCATTTGTCTGCAACCTGTGGGTTATGGATCCGATATCGGATCCGAACCGACATGGTTTACCAGCTATGGATCCAAGCTCTCCGCTCCTCCCCTCACCCATAATGCCCTGCTCTACCCTCATGACCCCAGATCTCGTTTGCCGCGCATGGTGACCAGATTGTTTTTCCAGCTCTCCAGCTAAGTGATAGTTTCAGTGTTTAAATTGTAAAATTTAAATAATTTTTTGGTTGATTTGTGTGAAAGTGTAGGTTTCCCTTTTTGTATTATTACTTTTTCTTAGAGTTTAAGCTAAAATTTATATCCCTCCCCTCGCTGGTAGCGTAGAGTGTGTGTTGGGCCTGTGAGTGATTTTGTTTTAGTTACTTACCTTAGTTATAGTAACTGTTATTTGTTAGCTTGGGATGTCTGAGCAGCCCAAGGCTATTTTCTCTAAATGCTCCGAGTGTGGCCATAAGCTTTCCCCAGCTAATGGCCACACTCGGTGTGTTAGATGCCTGGGGGTTGAACACCTCACATCTGGATGTTCCATTTGTGCAGGGTTCAACCCCAGGGCATTGAAGGAGCGGAGGTCCAAGCTTGTTTTGGCGGGCCTTTTGCCGGACACGGCTCCGACCTCCGCTCCTTCGGTAACCGCCCCACGGTTATTCCTCTCCGGCTCCCCCTCCTCCTCCTGGGACTCAACCTCGCGCTTCTGGTTCGGAGGAGAGGGATGCTAGAAAAGGGACCGGAGGGAGAAGCACCATAAGCGGCGGGCCGAGACCTCTGTTTCGGCCCCGCCAGCCAAGCAGGCTTCTCCCCCGGCTCCATTGTCGGCTGGATCTCCTCCTCCTCGGCTCCGGTCTCCCGTGTGTTTTCACGGGACCTGAGGAGGAGGAGACCCGATCTCCGTCGAGGCTATCGAGGAGGCACTCAAGGCCTACCTCGGTAGCCTCGTCGAGATCAACGTACAGCCTATCGGATGCTGATCTGGACCGGATGATGAGAAGGTTCATCCAGGCCCAGATGCAGATGGGAGTGCTCTTTCCTCCCCCCCCCCCTGGGGGGGAGCTCGACCCCCTTTTTCAAGCCGATTTCTCCTTCTCCGACCCGCTACCCGGGTTCGGAGCAGTTGGAGCCGAGCAGCTTCAGAGCCGGGGGTGGGTCGGTGCCGATAGTACTTGGTACTTCGGATCCGACCCTGCCCTCGAGTGCATTGGATCCGACCTCTCGGAGCCTGGATCCGAGCCTCGGATCCGGGGGGATCAGTGCTCCTTCGGCGCCGTCTGTGTCGGAGTGCACTGTCCCTTCGGATCCGAGCACTTCGGCACCGGCTCCGATCCACTCTTCGGATCCGAGGGGGAGCCGATTGTCGGATCCTTTGGTCGAGGTCGGCTCCCCCTTCGGCCTTTGATGTAGTGGAGAGGGCCCTGTTGAGGGTCTCCGGACCCCCCGGCACTTGTTTTGGCTCCGTCCCGCGCTCCCTCTGCACTGGGTCAGGCTTCCACCATCCGGCCCTTGGGACAGCCCGCTTCTGTGCCCCAAGCTGTTCCCCTGGAACAGGTTGCTGCTTGCGAGGAGTCCTCTGACAGCCCCCAGAGGATGTTCCTCGCAAGCATATGTGCAAAGGAGGCACATTGACTCCCCCGAGTCTCTCACGGAAGACACGGACTTGGAGGAAGGGGAAGGCTCCCCACGGTCACCCCCCGAGGATGTCTCATTTGGAGACATCATGGAAATGCTCCGTATAAGGGGTGGGTGGTCTGCCCCCAAGTCTTCCTCGGACGAGTCCGTGTTCTTGGAGGCATTTGAAGCGGGCCCGTCTACCTCTTGGGTGTCCCCTCCTGCCGACCCCTTGGTGGACCTCATTACCACCAGGGCGTGGAAGGAACCAGACACCGTGGAGCCAATCCCTAAGAGGCCTGACAGGATCCTCAGCCCACCGTCTGACCATGCCCATTGGAGTAAGGGGCCTCCGGTAGATGCCATGTTGACGGCGGCCACCAAGAGGGAACTTGCTCAGGAGAGTCCCTCAGTCCATCCCCCGAGCAAGGAGTCTCGGATGATGGACCGCTTGGGGAAGCGGATGTTTAGTTCAGCGACCTTCTCGGTAAGGGCGCTGAACTACCTGGCACACGTTATTAGGATGCAGCGAGATCTCATTAAAGAATACGCTGCATCTCCCCCAGAGTCCATGTCGGAGGAGGACAAAGTGCTGCACTCCACCCGCATGGCCACTCTTAGATCAGTTACCAATACCTCTATGCGGCTACTCTCCCATGCTACGGAAGGCGCCACTAGAGCCGCAGGGGCAGGTCTAGTCATTAGACGTCAGGCCTGGCTCCGTCATTGCGATTTCTCTGAGCCCTTCAAAGCATCATTTGCGAACGCCCCCTTTGATGGTTCTGCCCTCTTTGGCAAAACCGTTCGCGACACTTTGACCCAGAGCGAGAAGGACGGGAAGACGCTGTCTGCCATCGGAATCCGCTTCTCTGCACCCCAGAGGCCCTATTCTAGGAACCAAAAGGGTCAGAAGAAGATGTGGTTCCGGAAGTCGCAGCAATCCCAGCCTGCTCCGGACAACCAGTCCTTCCGTGGCAGAGGAGGACAGGGAGGACGCCGCCCTAGAGGCTGAGGGGCTCCCCGGAACTTCGGGTCCAGAGAACCCTTCTCTGAACGGCCCGCGCAGCAACCCTGAGGGGTTGCCCGGCTGCTCCACTCTGGAGGCACTCGGGGGACGTTTTTCGGGGCACCTAGCGGCATGGGAGTCCATAACATCAGACCGCTGGGTTCTCCAGATCATTTCCAGAGGATACCGCATCCCTTTTCGTCACTTACCAAAGTTGAGGTCCCTCCCAGACGTTCCACCCGGTCAACGGGAGGCCGCTTTGGCAGAAATTGGCCATCTGCTAAAGAAAAGAGCCATCCAGCCCGTCCCCCCAGACCAGATCGGATCAGGCTTCTACTCCAGGTTCTTTTTAGTGCCAAAAAAGACGGGGGATCTAAGACCAATTTTAGACCTTTCTCTCTTGAACCTGGCAGTTCCCAAGGAAAAATTCCGAATGGTCACTCTGCAATCTATTCTCCCCCTTCTGGGAGAAAATCACTGGATGTGTTCTATAGACCTCAAAGATGCGTACTACCACATCCTAATGGACAGGCGCTCCAGGAGGTTCCTCCGCTTCCGGCTGGGAGCCAGTCACTACCAGTTCCGGGTCCTTCCCTTTGGTCTCACCACAGCCTCCAGGGTGTTCACCAAAGTATTAGCAGTGGTAGCGGCCCACCTGAGGCTTCAGGGGGTGCAGGTCTTCCCCTACCTGGACGACTGGCTCCTTACCGCCCCAACAAGGCATCTACTACTATTGGCGAGACTCCTTTCTCCATCTTGCTCCCAATCTGGGCATTACAATAAATACAAAGAAATCCAACCTGGCGCCCACACAGCTCTTAGATTTTATAGGGGCCAGGTTAGACACAAGGAGTTTAAAAGCCTTCCTCACTGCGGACAGAGTTCAAAATCTGCAGCTCCAGGTGCGGGCCATTCTCCACTCAAGTTCTGTTCCGGAGTTGGTTCTGAGGGCTCTAGGGTCCATGGCGTCTGCTATAGCACTTCTTCCTCTTGCCAGGCTCAATATGCGCATCCTCCAGTGGACTCTCTTAGTACAGTGGTCATACCTTGCTCTCCCTGTGCATCATCCCATTGCGATCAGCAAGGCTTGCAAGCGGTCCCTCCTGTGGTGGCTTCACTCCCCAGATCTCCACGGAGGCCGCCCATTTTGTGCTTCTCCCCCTCTCGCCACGGTGACCACGGACGCCTCCCGCCTTGGGTGGGGGGGGGCATTTTGCGGGCCGGACCGTCCAAGGCACGTGGAACGATTCAGAGACCTTACTGCATACCAACATTCTAGAGATGAGAGCAGTGCTCTTAGCGTTGCTAGCACTTCAGGACTTTCTTCCCTTGGGAACAATTGCGATTCAATCGGACAACATGTCAGTTGTCTGGTACATCAACAAGCAAGGGGGAACGAGGTCTTACCCTCTTTGTCGAGAAGCCATGAGAGTTTGGGAATGGGCAATCTCCACCAACTGCTTTCTAATAGCAACGCACATTCCGGGTCGGTCCAACATCCTGGCGGACAAGCTCAGTCGCACCATTCTGACCCCTTACGAGTGGTCTCTCAATTTTCAAGTAGCGGAACGCATATTCGCACGGTGGGGAACAACTCCATGCGATCTTTTTGCCTCTCCCTCAAACACCAAGTGCGACAGTTTTTTCGCTCTGATACCTCCTCCAGGAGGTTCTCCAAGAGACGCTCTGGTGCATGCTTGGCCACCCGGTCTTCTGTATGCTTATCCACCCTTGCCTCTGATGCTCCAAGTTCTTCAGAAAGCCTCTCGGGTGGGTTGCAGAATGATTCTCATTGCTCCGTTTTGGCCTCGACAGATCTGGTTCCCCTTCCTAAGGTCTCACTCGGTGAAATCCTCCTTGGATTCTAGATCCCATTCCGGATCTGATATCTTATCCATCCTGCATATCTCCTCCGAACCTGGACAACCTGAAGCTGACCGCTTGGCTGCTCCAGTTCCACTCTTGATCAGGACTCCTGGTATTTCATCCCCTGTTAAGGCGATCCTGGTGGTAGCTCATAAACCATCCACTAGGAAAGTCTACCGCAGCAAGTGGAAACGGTTTTCTTTGTGGGCGGAGCGGCAAGGCCTGAATCCCTTCACAGTTCCTCTCCCTTTAGTGCTTGATTTCTTAACCACTCTTTTTAACGATGGTGCCAGCAGTTCCACAGTCAAAGTACAACTGGCGGCAATTTCACATTATCACATTGGCCATGACTCTAGTCCACTCATGTCAGCCAAGTTGTGTAAAATTTTCCTTAAAGGTACTTTCCTTCTCAGGCCCCCTGTAAAACAAGCGGTACCTCCCTGGGACCTTTCCTTAGTTCTCCAGGCCTTGACCACCCCCCCTTCAAACCAGCGGCTACGGTGGATCTCAAATTCTTGTCTTTCAAGACGGCTTTTTTAGTAGCCATTACATCGGCCAAGAGAGTTTCAGAGATCCAAGCATTATCAGCTAAACCTCCTTACTTGGTCTTTCATCCGGACCGTGTTTACCTCAGGACCAACCCGTCCTTTCTTCCTAAAGTAGCTTCTGAAGCAAACATTAATCAATCCATTAACCTCCCTGTTTTCTTTCCTAAATATGAAAACAAAGGTGAATACAAGCTTCACTCCTTAGATGTTCACAGGCAACTTAGATTTTATCTAAACAGAACGGCTGGTCATAGGCAATCCGACCAGTTGTTCATTTCCTTTGCTAAATTTAATTTGGGCAAGCCAATTTCTAAAGTCTCTCTGTCTCGCTGGATTTCGCAGTGTATCTTATTGGCCTATCAAGCTTCAGGAAGGCCTGCACCGGAGGGTGTACACGCCCATTCAACCCGGTCAGTATCTACCTCGGCAGCCTTTAAGGCTAGGATTCCTCTAGATGATATTTGTGCAGCAGCCACGTGGGCTTCATCTCATACTTTTATTTCCCACTACAAGTTGGATCTTGCATCTAGGGGTAGAGCATCCTTTGGCTCCGCGGTGCTCCGGAATATCCTTCCATGATGGCCGCCCAAGATTCAGGTAGCTGGGGACTCTGTCCCACAGGTTGCAGACAAATGAATCTCCTACTTCAGATTTAGAAGTTATGTACTCACCATAACGTTCCATCTGAGTAGGTGTATTCATTTGTCTGCAACCATCCCGCCCTCCTATCCCCCTGGCCTTTCAGTTTCCTGCATATTATGTGTTACCCTTTTCAGGGTGTTCTTGCTGTTGGCAAACTCGATCTGAGGTCATGAGGGTAGAGCAGGGCATTATGGGTGAGGGGAGGAGCTGAGAGCTTGGATCCATAGCTGGTAAACCATGCCAGTTCGGATCCGATATCGGATCCATAACCCACAGGTTGCAGACAAATGAATACACCTACTCAGATGGAACGTTATGGTGAGTACATAACTTCTAATTTTTTCTCGATAACCTTTTCTTAGATTTATAACTTCCCAGTTAGTTTACTCTCTGTTTACTGCCTAATATTCCCTCTTAGAAACTCGTTTTAGTTAGTTTCTTCCCTTCCCCTCCCCTCTTTTTTTTTTCTCAGTGGCTAATTTCCCCTCCCTTTCCTTGTGTTATAGGGTAGTGTTAGCTCTTTTACTTTATTACAGTTGTAGACTTGTGTGTGTATATATATATATATATATATATATATATATATATATATATATATATATATATACAGTTAACTGTGTAATTGTTTAGTTTTGTTAGCTTAACTAGTGTGTGTGTTTGTGTGCTGTTCTGTGTGTTTAAGCACTAGTGACTTTTTTCTTTGGTATCCATCATGTCTAAGGATACCAAAGTCTCAGGTTTTAAGAAGTGTGACTCATGCTGTCAGAAGATGTCTCTGACAGACGGTCACACTTCTTGCGTTTATTGCTTGGGCCCCCTACACCTGCAGGGCTCCTGCTCGGTCTGTCATGCCTTCAGCCCGGCAGTCCTGCAGGAGCGTAGGAACAAGCTCATCCTGACAGGCTTACTTAAGCCAGAAGGATCCCCGACCAAGCCTTCGTCGGGTAAATCCTCTAAGCCCGCCAAGCCGTCGGCTCCTAGTTCGGAGCCGTCGCCAGATGGAGCACCTGCCTCCTCGTCGGCTCCGGCTGGAGCCAACACCTCTAGACTGAGCCGAAAACATTCTAGGTCTCCTTCCCTAGAATCGGTTCACTCTGCTCCGAGGTCACCATTACTCCAATCTGAGAAAAGGCATAGGTCCCACTCATCTCGGTCTTCCAGGCTTATCTGATCATGACCTAGAGAGGGTGGTCAGCAGACTCCTTAAGTCGCAGGCCCTGGCCAAAGTTTTAACCAGCCCATCTCAACAGACTGTGGCTGTTGCTCCAGCCCGGCAGTCCTGCAGGAGCATAGGAACAAGCTCATCCTGACAGGCTTACTTAAGCCAGAAGGATCCCCGACCAAGCCTTCATCGGGTAAATCCTCTAAGCCCGCCAAGCCGTCGGCTCCTAGTTCGGAGCCGTCGCCAGATGGAGCACCTGCCTCCTCGTCGGCTCCGGCTGGAGCCAACACCTCTAGACTGAGCCGAAAACATTCTAGGTCTCCTTCCCTAGAATCGGTTCACTCTGCTCCAAGGTCACCATTACTCCAATCTGAGAAAAGGCATAGGTCCCACTCATCTCGGTCTTCCAGGCTTATCTGATCATGACCTAGAGAGGGTGGTCAGCAGACTCTTTAAGTCGCAGGCCCTGGCCAAAGTTTTAACCAGCCCATCTCAACAGACTGTGGCTGTTGCTCCAGGTCGCCCCATTGGGCGTATATTCCTCTTCCGAGGCCTCCCCCGATCTTTCAGAGCCCCCCCGGAAGAGAAAATGTAAGAGGAAACATGTCGACTCCCCCGAGTCAGTCACGTCTGATACCGACTTGGAGGATTCGGAAGGGTCCCCAAGATCCCCCTCTGAGGATGTCTCCTTTTCAGACATCCTAGAAATCCTTAAGCAGAGGGGGAACTAGACTGCCCTTAACCCTTCGGAGGACGAGTCGGTCTACCTGGACGTGTTTGGTTCTCGCCCTTCCACCTCCTGGGTGTCTCCACCTTTCGACCCACTAATGGAAGTGGTGGCTCGAAAGGCGTGGTCAGCCCCGGACACAGTGGAACCAACTGCCCTTAGGCCCACTAAATTTATTACAGCCCCACCCAACAAGCAATTTTTGACAAAAGGTGTCCCTGTTGATGCCATGGTGGTTGCAGCAGCCACAAAGAAGGAGTTGGCTGACCCTTCGGTGCCTGTCCATCCACCTAATAAAGAATCTAGGACAATGGACAGGTACGGGAAGCGGGTGTTTTCCTCAGCGACGTTCTCTATGCGGTCGATGAATTGTCTGTGCCATTTCACCCGTCTCCAAAGGGATCTTCTTAAGGAACTGGGTGATACCCTTCAGGATCCATCAGCTGCGGGGGCGCAAGACAAGATAAACTTCCAGCTGGCGACCCTTAATTCTATCGTCAACTCCTCCATGCGGCTCATTTCTTATGCAGCCGATGGGGCGAGTAGGGCTGCAGGTACAGGTGTGGCTTTGAGAAGACATGCCTGGATGCGGTTATGCAACTTTGCTGACCCCTTTAAGGTGTCCTTCACCAATACCCCCTTTGATGGTTCAGCTCTGTTTGGACCACAGGTGAAAGATACCCTTACCAGGTGTGAGCAGGAAGGCAAGACTCTCCCTGCTGTGGGAGTCCGTTTTTCCACTCCCTCTAGACCATACCCCAAGGGTCAGAAGAGTGGAAAAATGTGGTTTCAGAAACCCCAGGGAGTCGAGCCTGACACATGTGGTGAGTTTCCCTCCAGGGGCAGGGGAGGGAACAGTAATAGATGCCGCCCGAGGGGCAGAGGGGGCCCGCAGAATCCGGGTAGCAGAGAATCGTTCTCTGACAAACCCTTTCAGCACCCCTGAGGGGCTGCCTGACTGTCCGCCTTTGGAGGCAGTTGGGGGAAGATTGTCACTGTACCCAGAAGCCTGGCGACTCCTCACAGAAGACAAATGGGTACGGTCTATCATATCCGAGGGTTACAAGATTCCCTTTGTCCACACCCCGGTACAAACAACCAAGTCCCTTCCAGATCTTCCACCCGGTCTAAGGGGACAGGCAGTACTAGAAATTTCAAAACTGCTAGACAAACGGGCCATCCAGCCAGTCTCAGCAGACCAGCAAGGATCCGGAATCTACTCCAAGTTCTTTTTGGTGCCAAAGAAGACAGGGGACTGGTGACCCATCTTGGATCTCAGCAGGCTAAACAAGTCTTTTCAAAGAACAAAGTTCCGGTTGGTCACGCTCCAGTCCATTCTACCCTTTTTGGGTCAGGACAATTGGATGTGCTCCATAGATCTTCAGGATGCATACTACCATATCAAAATGAACAGGCGCTCCAGAAGGTTTCTCCGCTTCCGGCTGGGAGCCAGTCACTATCAATTCAGGGCCCTGCCCTTTGGTCTCACCACAGCCCCCAGGGTGTTCACCAAATGCATGGCAGTGGTTACGGCTCACCTGAGACGGCGAGGATTCCAGTTGTTTCCATATCTCGACGACTGGCTCCTTACTGCTTCCACCAGGCATCAACTACTGCGAGCCAGGGATTATACCATCCAAACTTACACCGAGCTAGGTATATCAATACATTTTGAAAAGTCTGCATTGTCGCCTTCTCAGTCTATTACCTTTATAGGCACAATCTTAAATTCAAAAGATCTGTCTGCAAGGCTTCCTCTCGACAGAGTTTCAGAAATCCGCCGACATGTGCAAGTCTTACTACAGTGCAACAGGATTCAAGCCAGAGTTGTAATAAAGACCTTGGGCCTCAAGGCAGCAGCAATTATACTAGTTCCCCTGGATCGCTTTCACATGCGGCTTCCTCAGTGGATGCTTTTTACTCAATGGTCCTTTCAACAGCTTCCAATGTCTCACAAGATAATAATCACTCAATCATGCAAAGACCACCTAGCTTGGTGGATGGTCTCCCCTCTGATACTCCAGGGCAGACTGTGTGTTCTTCCTCCTCCTGTTGCCACAGTGACCACGGATGCCTCCCTGATCGGGTGAGGGGGGGCATTTTCAGGGCAGGACTGTCCAAGGCACCTGACAACCTCTAGAGTACCATCTGCATATAAATGTCTTGGAGATGAGAGCGGTGCTTTTGGCGTTGCAAGCTGTTCAGGACTCTCTACCCACTGAGACTATTGCAATTCAGACAGACAATATGTCTGTAGTGTGGTACATCAACAAGCAGGGCGGAACCAAGTCCTATCCCTTATGTCGAGAAGCAGTCAGACTCTGGCAGTGGGCGATCTCCTCTCAACGGTTTCTGATAGCAACGCAAATCCCCAGGAGGTCCAACATTATAGCAGACAGGCTAAGCAGAGCTATTCTCATGCCTTACAAGTGGTCTCTCAATCAATCAGTAGTGGACAAAATCTTCTGCAGATGGGGTCAACCTTGCTGCGACCTTTTTGCAACCCCTCTCAACAGCAAGTGCAACGACTTCTTCACTCTCTTCCCCCTTCCCGGCCACTCCCCTAGAGACGCTCTAGTTCACGATTGGCCCCCGGGTCTTCTGTACGCTTTTCCACCTTTTCCCCTAATTCCCAAGCTAATTCAGAAGGCAACTGCTTTAGGATCCAGGATGATTCTCATTGCCCCTTACTGGCCTCGACAAATTTGGTTCCCGTTCCTGCATCGCCACCTGCTGGAGCAGCCGTGGAATCTGGACCCAGTGCCAGACCCTCTTGGTCCATCAGTTGGGCGGGTTGCACCAGTCCCTTCAGTCCCTCAACCTAACAGCTTGGTTGCTCCACTTCCAACTTTAGCCAGGCTTCCACTAATTTCTCAGCCGGTGTGTGAAATCATCCTTTCTTCGCACGAATCTGCCACCAGGAAGACTTATGCTAGTAAGTGGAAACGTTTCTCCTTCTGGGCAGAGGCTAGGAATATTGACCCCTTTACAGCCCCTGTCCATCATGTTTTAGATTTTTTAGCAGAGCTCTTTCAAGCTGGTTCCTCCTGTGCCACCATTAGGGTCCAATTAGCTGCTATTGCATATTTTCATGCTAGCCAGGCAGAAACCAGCTTCATGTCCCACAAACTTTGCAAGGCCTTTCTCAAAGGAACTTTGTTACTTAGGCCCCCGGTCAGGGATCTCCCGCCTCTGTGGGACTTGAACTTGATATTGGCTTCCTTGATTCTCCCCCCGTTTGAACCAACGGCTTCCTGTTCCTTAAAATTGCTCTCCTGGAAGACTCTCTTTTTGGTAGCCATCACATCTCCTAGGAGAGTTTCGGAACTTCAAGCCTTCTGTATTCGTCCTCCTTATCATGTGTTTCATAAAGACAGAGTTTCACTTAGGCCTAATCCTTCGTTTTTACCCAAAATACCCTCTGAAACAAATATGAATCAGTCTATTGATCTACCCGTATTTTTTCCTAACTATTCAAACAAAGCTGAACAAAATTTGCACCGCTTGGATGTTCACAGGCAATTACGTTTCTACTTGGACAGGACAAAGCAAATAAGAAAATCAGACCAACTTTTCCTATCCTGTGCTGATGGTAAACAAGGACGGCCAGTTTCCAAAGTAACAGGTGGTTGTCCTCTATTATTACCTTGATTTAAAGGTCATTCCACCAGAGCATTGGCTATGTCGGTAGCCTTTCAAGCAAGACTACCAATGGAATCTATTTGTGCCGCAACCACTTGGGCCACTCCTCATACATTCATTTTGCATTATTAGTTGGATGTGGCCTCTAGGAATAGAGCTGAGTTTGGTTCCACTGTGCTCAAGAGTCTGTTCCGATGAGCCACCCAGGACTAAGGTGCTAGGGACACTGTCCCATCCAGCAAGAATGAAGGTGCGATAGACAACTTAACATTAAGAAGTTATGTACCTACCATAACGTTCCATGTTAGTTGTCTTCTTCTCGCCTTCTTTCTTGCGTCCCACCCTCCATCCCCCTAGCCTGGACAGACCGAGAAGAGTCCCCCTTTGGGGCCTTCTTTCTCTGGACAACTCTGATGTACATTGTATCCTCCTCTGTCTTTGTACTATAGTTTTCCTTGTGGTTGGACAGGTGACCCTGAATCTTTCCTTGGTGTTAGCTCTGCCAGACGAGATCTGGGGATCTGACGCCTAGCATTGTGGGATATAGGGAGGGCCTCGAGCCAGTAAATAGCTCTCGAGCTTTAGTAGATTGCCGAGTCGGAGCCGAGGATCGGCTCTGATCCCATTCAGCAAGAAAGAAGGCGAGAAGAAGACAACTAACATGGAACGTTATGGTAGGTACTTAACTTCTTATTCTTTGACCTTCCTGATTGCTCTATAAGGTATTCCATAGTTTATTTAGTACCTCTTTTTTATATCAGCAAACAAGATCTGGGGAGCTTTCCTGTAACATGATGGGATAGGATTTTCAGCCACGGGCCAGTAGAAGACCTTGAGCTTTTGTATAAGGTCGGGTCGGAACCGAGGATCGGTTCCAAACTCAACCAGTTAAGAATGAAGGTGAGATGGACAACACACATGGAACATTATGCTAAGTACATAACTTCTTTTTTTTTTTCTCCTGTGCCTAAATTCCAGATAAATTACTCCAGTAAGTCAGCTTTTGTTCTCAGGCAATCTCATTCTCCTCCTAAAGGGTAAAAAGAGTGGTAAGGGGGCTCCTGCTAAAACTACTCATATTTCTTTGCCTCAGAAGTCTCCCTTTCCAGATAAATCAGATGCTGACTATCCTGTTCTTTCCAGTCAGTTTCTTCTTTCTCTTTGCCTACCTCTCTCTCTCTCTCCCTCCCTGTTTGGGTAGATTCCTTGGGATCCCTGGATCCTGTTCATTATTTGCCAGGGGTATTTCATGGTCTGGAAATCCCTTCCCCCTTTTATGGGTATTCCTCAACCCCCCTCAGAAACAAGTGCCTTTCTTTCCAGAGGTGCTTCAGGATCCTATTCAGGAAGTACCCATGTCTCGAAGGGGGAGGAGGTTTTACTCCAGGACGTTACTAGTGCCCAGAAAAGATGATACTTTGAGACCAATTTTAGACCTCTCTCACCTAAACACTTTTATGAAGGTGCCCTCCTTTTGAATTTTGTCTCTTCAGACTTTGTTCCCTCTTCTGCTTTCTCAGGCGTATATGGTGCCTCTGGATCTCAAGGATGCTTATCTCCATTTTCCAATTCATCCCTTTTCAGAAAGTGTTTTACATTTCTCTGTTTCTTTCTGGCATGTTCAGTTCTCTGCTTTGCCCTTTGGCCTTTCTACTGCCCCAAGGGTATTCACCAAATGCCTCGCTCCTGTGATTGCTTTTTGCAGGATTCAGGGGATCCAAGTCTTTCCTTACTTGAACAACCTTCTATTTCATGCATCCTCTCCAGAGATCCTTATGCAAAATCTCATTTTGTCATTTCTCTTCTGCAACACCTGGGGTTCACAATAAATGTCAAAAAGTCTTTTCTGACTCCTGAAGACTGTGTTTTTCTGGGGTGCAGGATTTAGACTGCCCCTGTGCTGACATCCCCTGCCTCTTCCCAAGGCATTAACACTTATTCCCTTCTTTCAAACGCATCTTCCTCTGACTTCTGTAACAGCCAGGTAATTTCTGAGATCTTTGGGGTTCGTAGCATCCACCATCTCCATGCTTTCTCTGGCCAAACTCCACATGAGAAAGTTTCAATGGTTTCTGAAGTCAGTTTGGCTTCAGCATCCACATTCCCTAGAATATGTAGTTCTTTCGTCTTGTCTGAGTAAGGAACTTCACTGGTGACTTCAGCAGTTGTCTCTAAATCCAGGAGTCCCCTTTCATCCCCCTCTTCCTTCTCAGGAACTGTTTGCAGATGCTTCAGATGTGGTATTGTGAGCAGTTTTTGGGCCCTAAGGGTGCAGGGGCTGTGGTCGCCTCTTCAACAGAAAGAGCACATCACTGTCAGAGATGAGATCTCTTCTGCTGCGACTTCAGGCATTTCATCCTCATCCTCTTTTTCTCCGCAGGACCTCTAAAGATGTTTACAGACAATATGTCCTCTAGTCTGAAAGGTTGACAACCTATCTTTTTCTTGGAAGGGGATGATGTTCATCGTGTTACACTGCTGCAGTAATTACACTTGGGTTATCCTGCCGTCAGGCAGTTCCCCAGTCGGCCTGAGTTCCAAAGTCTTGGTCCTGCGTCGGTTGCTGTCGCCTCCTCCCTGACGTCAGTGCGGCAGGGGTATAGAAAATGCAGCCGGCGCCATTTTCTTCAGTCTTTCTTGCCCAAATAATGTTGGGCAAAATTAAACAGACGTTTAATAGTGTGTTTGTTAAACCTAGCACAAAACCGACAACCAGTGATGTCGTGGTCTGGGCCTAGGCATGGGATAAAATACGAATGGAAATCCTTATGAGGTATAAAAAGCAGCCCCAATGACTTCCCGCTACAGCTGCCAAACAACTCTCTCGGCAGCCCCCTTGGGAGGAAAACTGGCACTTTTTTATCACAATTGGCATATGATCACCAAAGACAAATGGGTTCTCAACATTGTATCTCAAGGTTACAGGTTCCACTTTCACACTCTGCCAAGGTTAAAAGGAATGCCAAATCTGCCACCAAATCAATGGGCAGAGGCTCAAAAACAAATTACAGCACTCATGGATATGAGAGCTATTCAAAAGGTACCACCACAGGAACAAGGACAAGGATTTTACTCAAGACTCTTTCTAGTTCCCAGGAAGGACAAAGCCTTGAGGCCCATCCTGGATCTTTCTTCTCTAAACACTTACCTGGATGTTCCGAAATTCAAAATGTTGACATTACAGCAGCTTCTTCCCATGCTGGGCAAGAAAGCTTGGCTCGTGACATTGGACCTCAAGGAGGCTTACCTGCATGTCCCTATCAGACAAAACTGCAGAAGATACCTCAGATTCATAGCTGGTTCAATGCGTTATCAATTCTCTGCACTGCCCTTTGGCTTATCTACTGCGCTCAGGGTATTCGCAAAGTGCCTGGCACCAGTAATTGCATTTTGCAGACAGAAAGGAATTCAAATTTATCCGTACCTGGACGACTGCCTGATTCAAGCAGAGAGCAAGGACATTCTTCTAAAGCATCTGACATTTGTAAAAAAGTTAAGTTGCCTGGGGTACACAGTAAAATGAAAAGAAATCAAAACTAGTGCCCTCACAAGAGATAATATCCCTGGGTGCCAGCTTGAACACAACGGCCCAGATGGCTTATCTCACACCAGACAAGCAAGGACAACTGACTCAATACTTTCAATTGATGGCAACAAAGACTCAACTCCCTGCAAGAAAAATTCTGCAGGCCTTGGGTTACATGGCATCTTGCATACTACTAATTCCATATGCCAGACTGCATATGAGGAAACTACAATGGTACCTAAAGAATGTATGGTCTCAACACTGTCAAAGTTTGGAAACAGTTATACCACTAATTCCTTGCCTTCAACAAGAGTTTCAGTGGTGGGCTCAAGCTTGTCACCTCAACAAGGGATAGCCTTTTACTCAACCCACAGCCAGGCAAACACTGACAACAGATGCATCGGATTACGCCTGGGAAGCACACATGGCAGGCAACTGTATTCAGGGCAAGTGGCCGCAGAACAAAGGCATCTTCACATCAATCAAAAAGAGATGCTAGCTGTACAAAATGCACTTATAGCTTTCAAGGACCTGCTGCATTCAGGACAACTACTACTAAAGACAGACAACACTACAGTTATGTGGTACATAAGCAAGGGGGGCACTCACTCCTACCCCCCCTGCAGGCAAGCCATGACCTTGTGGAACACAGCTGTAAACTATCAAGATGTTAAGTTGTCAATCTCGCCTTCATTCTTGCTTGATGGGTTCGGAGCCGATCCCTCGGCTCCGACTCGGCACTTGCTTTAGCTCGAGAACTCCTTTTACCAGCTCGAGGCAGCCCCATATCCCATGATGCAAGGCAGGAAGTACCCAGATCTCGTTTGCCGCTTCGCTTGGGAGGTCTTCTCTTTACCAGCTCCTGGTAAGTAATTCACTTTTGTGACATTAAGCCCCTTTTTAGTTAAAAACTAATTTGTTTTGATAGTTTAACTTTAAATTTAACTTTTTCTGACAGAATTCCCTGTCTCTTTTAATTTTTTTAGTCAGTTAGTTTCCCATCCCATCCCCCTGTTAGGGTGTGTGTTGGTGTTTTTTACTAAATACCTTTTGGTATTAGTTTAATTTACTTGGACTGGTGTGTGTGTGTTGTGTTAGGGCACCATGTCTAAAGAGAGGGTTTCAGGTTTTAAGAAGTGTGACTCGTGCTGTCAGAAGATGTCTCTGACAGACGGTCACACTTCTTGCCTGTACTGTTTGGGCCCTCTTCACCTGCAGGACTCCTGTGCTATTTGTCACTCCTTCAGCCAGAGAGTCCTGCAGGAGAGACGGAATAAGTTGATTCTCAGGGGTCTTCTTAAGCCGGAGGGCTCTCCGGCTAAGTCGGCCCTCAAAATCAACTAAATCTGCCAAGACCCAGGCTTCTGTTTCTAAGCCTGTGGCCTCGGCTCCGACTCGTATAGAGTCGAGATCGGCTCCGGCTGGAGCCGATTCTGGATCCACTAAGCTTTCGGCGCCGATGGCTATCGGTGCCGAATCTGCTGACCACTGTGGTGTCGGTTCCAACCGGCTCCGACACCCACGTGGCATCGGTGTCGGCTCCGATCGGCTCCGACACCCATGTGGCACAGGCATCGGTGTCGGCTCCGATCGGCTCCGACACTGTTACTTTGGTGGCTGTATCGGCTCCGGCTGGAGCCGATACATCGAGACGTTCTGCCGGCTCCGAGAAATCGGTGCCGACAGGATCAGTAATATCGGCTCCGATGGCCCATTCCAGGAAGAGGTCGAGGTCTCCTTCCTTGGAGCCGATACTTTCGGCTCGGCCTCGCCTCTTCTATCGGAGCGGAGCCATCGGAGCCGATCTTCAAGGTCATCCAGGTTGTCAGATCATGACCTCGAGAGAGTGGTCAGTAGATTGCTCAAGTCACAGGTACTGGCCCAAATGCTACACAGTCCGTCTCAGCAGGCGACTGTTGGTCCACACCCGTTACAGTTCCTCCTTCAACTCTACCCCAGAGCTTGGAGTTGGAGTCTTCGGCTTGGTTACTGCTACGGCTGGAGGACGGATACCCCTTCTGTTCCTTCAGCCCCTACTCTTATCTCCTCTTCCTTAGAGGGATTCGGTGGTCGGGCTTCCATGGTCTCCTCCGAGGGGGTGAGTGGCATCGGACCCTTGTCCGAACCCGCTCTTCCCCTTGGAGCCTCGGCCTTGGTGAGCTCGGCTCCGACATCTGCCTCGGAGACTTCCCTTTCGGTGGCCCCTGGAGTTCCTAGCTCTTCGGAGCGGGGCCTCTCGGACCTGCCTGGGAGGGGAGCATTCGAGGTGATGAAGAGTGTACTGGCCACTAGTATCAGTCAGCAGTCTCTTCCCGTAGCTCCTCCCTCTATTGTACCTGTTGACATCTCTGCCACTTCTCTTGCTACAGGACCCAGAGATCCTCCGCCTCAGGTTTCCCCATTGGGAATTTCCCCCTCTTCCGAGGTTTCTCCTGATGTTTCGGGAGATCCTCCTAGGAAGAGGACTTGTAAGAGGAAGCATGTAGACTCCCGAGTCTGTCACCCGGATACTGACTTTGATGAGTCAGAGGGATCCCTAGATCCCCTCTCTGAGGATGTCTCCTTCTCAGACATCCTAGAACTTCTGAAACAGATGGGAAACTGGCCCACCAACAATCCCTCTGAGGATGAGTCAGTATACCTAGAGGCGTTTGGATCTCGGCCCTCCACCTCCTGGGTGTCTCCGCCTTTCGACCCCCTTATGCAGGTTATTGCTCGAAAGGCGTGGACAGCTCCTGACTCTGTAGAGCCAGTCCCTAGGAGGCCTTCTAAATTTATAACTGCCCCTAGTGATAAACAATTCCTTACCAAGGGTGTCCCGCTGATGCCATGGTGGTGGCTGCGGCCACCAAAAGGAACTTGCAGATCCTTCTGTGCCCGTCCATCCTCCTAATAAGGACTCTAGGACCATGGATAGGTACGGCAAGCGGATGTTTTCCTCAGCGACCTTTGCTATGCGCTCGCTGAATTATCTTTGTCACTTCACCAGACTCCAGAGAGATATCCTGAAGGAGCTGGGAGAAGTAGTTCAGGATCCTACAGCTGCAGGGGCCCAAGAAAAGATTGCTTCGCAGCTAGGAACCCTCAATTCCATTGCTAACTCCTCCATGCGGCTAATATCTTATGCTGCTGATGGAGCCAGTAGAGCCGCAGGCACAGGTGTGGCTCTTAGACGCCAAGCCTGGATGCGGCTATGTGATTTTGCGGATCCCTTTAAGGCGTCCTTCACAAATTCTCGCTTTGATGGGTCAGCTTTGTTTGGCCCTCAGGTGAAGGAAACCTTGACCAGGTGTGAGCAGGACGGCAAGACTCTTTCTGCTGTTGGAGTCCGTTTTTCCACCCCTTCTAGGCCTTATCCCAAAGGACAGAAGGGTGGGAAGATGTGGTTCCGTAAATCCCAAGGAGTCACGCCGGATTCATGTGGTCAGTTTACCCCTAGAGGCAGAGGGGGTAACAACAACAGACGCTCTAGAGGCAGAGGGGGTCCGAAGAACCAGGGCAACAGGGAGTCTCTTCCTGAGAAGCCTTTTCAGCATCCCTGAGGTGTTGCCCGGCTGTCCCTCCTTGGAGGCAGTCTGGGGAAGATTATCACTGTACCCAGAAGCCTGGCATTCCCTCACTCAAGACAGATGGGTACAGTCTATCATATCCAAGGGTTACATAATTCCTTTCGAGGAAAGTCCCTTCCCCTTAAGTTCCCTTCCAGATGTACCACCCGGTCTAAGGGACATTGCAGAGTCAGAAATCACAAAACTACTGCAAAAAAGAGCCATTCAGCCAGTTACAATAGACCATTCAGAGCCCGGAATCTACTCAAGGTTCTTTTTGGTCCCCAAAAAGACGGGAGACTGGAGACCAATATTGGATCTCAGCAGACTCAACAAGTCTGTCAGGAAGACAAGATTCCGAATGGTCACTCTTCAGTCAATTCTGCCCTTCTTACAGAAGGACAACTGGATGTGCTCAATAGATCTTCAGGATGCGTACTATCACATCAAAATTCACAGACGCTCCAGGAGATTTCTCCGCTTTCGGCTGGGGTCCAGTCATTTCCAGTTCAGAGCCCTGCCCTTTGGTCTCACTACAGCCCCCAGAGTGTTCACCAAATGCATGGCAGTGGTCACGGCTCACCTGAGACGTCAAGGATTCCAGGTGTTTCCGTATCTCGACGACTGGCTCCTGTCAGCCACCACCAGGCATCAGCTTATACAAGCCAGGGATTACACAATAGACCTTTGTTCTCATTTAGGCATCTCAATCAACTTCGAAAAGTCATCCTTATCGCCCTGCCAGTCTATTACCTTCATAGGCGCAAACTTAGACACTGTTCGGATGTCAGCTACCCTTACAGAACAAAGAGTTTCAGACATTCAGACTCATGTCAGGATCATTCTGGCCAGCAAGAAAGTACAGGCCAGAATGGTTCTAAAGGTATTAGGTCTCATGGCTGCGGCCATTACTCTTCTTCCCTGGCTCGATTCTACATGCGCCTCCTTCAGTGGATGCTGTTCACACAGTGGTCATACCAGCAACTCCCAATGCGTCACCAGATTCTGGTGACACAGACATGCAAACAACATCTTGCTTGGTGGATCACATCGTCCTCAGGTTCACCAAGGCAGGTGCTTTGTACCCCGTCCCCGATAGCCACTGTCACCACGGATGCCTCCCTGATCGGGTGGGGGTCATTATCAGGGCAGGATGGTTCATGGGGCGTGGCAACCGCTCGAGTACCATCTGCACATAAATGTCCTGGAGATGAGAGCAGTGCTTTTAACGTTGCAAGCCCTCAACGACTTTCTTCCCGTAGGGACAATTGCAGTCCACACAGACAACATGTCTGTAGTTTGGTATATCAACAAACAGGGCGGAACCAAGTCCTACCCCTTGTGTCGAGAAGCGCTCAGACTTTGGCAATGGGCGATCTCCTCTCATCGGTTTCTGGTAGCAACGCATATCCCTGGGAAAACCAACATTATAGCGGACAGATTGAGCAGAGCTATCCTCATGCCTCACGAGTGGTCTCTCAAGCAATCTATAGCGGAAGAGATTTTTCTGGAATGGGGTCGTCCATGTTGCGATCTTTTTGCTACTCCCCAAAACAGCAAATGTCCAGACTTCTTCAGCCTCTTCCTCTATCAGGCCATCCCCCAGAGACGCTCTGACCCAGGATTGGCCCCAGGGACTTCTTTATGCCTTCCCCATTTCCTCTGATCCCTCAGGTGATCCAGAAAGCTACCGTTTTGAGAGCCAAATTGATTCTCATTGCCCCTTACTGGCCTCGACAAGTTTGGTTCCCGTTCCTCCATCGTCACCTGTTGGTGCAGCCGTGGCATCTGGACCCAGTGCCAGATCTACTGATTCACCAATCCGGTCAGCTGCACAGGTCAATTCCTTCTCTCAACCTCACAGCATGGTTGCTCCACTTCCTTCCTTAGCCAGGCTTCCTTTGATCTCTAACCCAGTTAGAGATATCATAGCAGCTTCACTAAAATCCTCTACCAGGAGGATTTACACAAGCAAATGGAAACGTTTCTCTTATTGGGCTAAGGCCCAAAATATTGATCCTTTCACTGCCCCTGTTCAGGCAGTTCTGGACTTCTTAGCAGAGATTTTTAATGCAGGCTCCTCTTCTTCAACAGTCAGAGTTCAGTTGGCTGCTATTTCTAATTTTCATGTCGGGATAGCAGATCATAATATTATGTCCCATAGACTCTGCAGGGCCTTCTTGAAAGGAATTTTCCTACTAAAACCTCCAATCAGGAATCCTCTTCCTCAGTGGGATCTAAATTTGGTGCTGACATCATTGATTCTTCCCCCCTTCGAGCCAGCTGTTTCTTGTTCCTTGAAATATCTTTCTTGGAAAACTTTATTCCTAGTGGCTATTACATCTGCCAGGAGGGTGTCGGAACTTCATGCTCTTTCAGTTCGACCCCCCTATTTGATTTTTCACAAAGACAGAGTATCTTTGAGAACTAATCCATCCTTTTTACCTAAGGTCGCTTCAAAAAACAATCTGAATCAATCCATTGATCTCCCCGTATTCTTTCCTAACTATTCAGATAGAGCTGAACAAAAGCTACATTATCTTGACGTCCACCGTCAGCTCAGATATTATTTGGACAGAACAAAAAAATTTAGAAAATCTGATCAACTTTTTGTTTCCTATGCGGATAATAAAAAAGGCCTTCCTGTTTCTAAAGTGACTTTGTCCAGATGGCTTTCTTCGGTCATCACTGAAATTTATACGATCAGGGGAAAACAGCTGTGCTCAAAACCTAAAGCACATTCAACTAGGAGTTTAGCTACTTCTACAGCTTTTCAAGCTAGACTGCCTTTGGATACTATTTGTGCAGCTGCCACTTGGGCCACTCCTCACACTTTTATTTCCCATTACAAATTGGACTTGGCCTCCAGGGACAGAGCCAGTTTTGGCTCTACAGTCCTCAAGAGTTTGTTCCATTGAGCCACCCAGGATAGAGGTGCTAGGGACGCGTCCCATCAAGCAAGAATGAAGGCGAGATTGACAACTTAACATTAAGTTATGTACCTACCATAACGCTTCCATGTTAGTTGTCTTCTCGCCTTCTTTCTTGCGACCCTCCCTCCTTCCCCCTGGCCTGGACAGACCTTGTATAAGAAACTATTATGCTAAGACCATTCAGACCTGGTCCTTTTTCCATCTGTAAGTTTCTTCTTCCTTTGGGAAGTTTTGTTTATGCTTGGTGTTATTGCCCTTTTGTCAACAAACGAGATCTGGGTACTTCCTGCCTTGCATCATGGGATATGGGGCTGCCTCGAGCTGGTAAAAGGAGTTCTCGAGCTAAAGCAAGTGCCGAGTCGGAGCCGAGGGATCGGCTCCGAACCCATCAAGCAAGAAAGAAGGCGAGAGAAGACAACTAACATGGAACGTTATGGTAGGTACATAACTTCTTATTCATCTGCAAGCACATTTCCTGCCAGGAGAGAAAAACACACTGGCAGACGACAAGCAGAAACATCATGGATCCCCACGAATGGGAATTGAATCCACAGATATTCAGAATGATAACACAGAAATGGTGGAGCCTGGACATAGATCTGTTTGCATCCCCAATGAACTGCCAGCTACAGAAATTCTGCACAAGGAGTTACCATCCACAGGCATGGAAAGTGGATGCCCTCTCATTCAGCTGGATAAACCTACAAGTATACACTTTCCCACCACTACCTCTCCTGCCAAAGGTACTCATAAAAGCCAGGCAAGAAGAGCCAAAGATGATCCTGATTGCACCAGACTGGCCGCGCCAGCACTGGTACCCAATTTTAAAGAACTTAGCACAAGGACCACCCTGGATTTTGCCTCAAATCCCACATCTGCTGACTCAGCACAAAAATCAGATACTACGCAGCCAGCTAAAGACCTTAAACCTAGCTGCATGGAAGATACCTTAGTCAAGCAGGCAATGCCGCTCTCCAAAGCTGTTATGGATGTCATTCTGGAGGCCAGAAGGCCTAGTACCAGGAAAGCCTATTCGGATAAATGGAAGAGATTCTGTGCCTGCAACCAAGCACACAGCCTTGACCCTCATGTTCCAAACATTTCTCAGATACTACAATATTTAACTGAGATGCTGGACAAAAGACTCTCCTCCTCATCCATCAAGATCCACGCCTCTGCCATCTCTGCTCATTTTAACACTGATCCACCAATTTTCTCTAATCCTTTGCTAAGACAATACCTCAGAGGGGCTAAAAACATAAGACTGCCCCGTAGAGCACCTACTCCAACTTGGGACCTCAACTTTGATTTGGAAAAATTGACTTTACCTCCTTTTGAGCCAGCCAACACAGCAGAATTAAAATATATATCTTGGAAAACTGCTCTACTCCTGGCAATAACATCAGCACGAAGAGTTTCAGAATTACAGGCACTAATGACAGTGGAACCTTTCCTCATTTTCCACCAGGTCAGGGTGTCTTTAAGAACTAACCCTATGTTTATGCCAAAGGTGGTATCCAGTGTGGCTCTAAACCAAACTATTAATTTGCCAACTTTTTATCCAAAACCACAGAATAAAGGGGAGAGACTACTGCATTCCTTGGACATTCACAGGCAGTTACTCTTCTACTTGGACAAAACCAAAGCTTTCAGGAAATCTGAGCAATTATTGGTAGCATATGCTGCAGGAGCACAGGGAAAAGCCATTTCAAAACAGACTATTTCAGAATGGATAGGACATTGTATACGTTTCTGCTATACACACCATGGGAAACCTATACCTAGCAGCATTAGATCTCACTCCACTAATGCAACAGCCACTTCAACTGCCTACCTCAGAGGAGTACCTACCAAGGATATTTTGGAAGCAGCAACTTGGAGTTCTGTGCATACCTTCACCAAGCATTACCATCTACCTCTATACTCTAAATCCAGAGCTGGCTTTGCCACTGCAGTACTGCAGGGCCTTATAGCCACCCCTAATGCCTTATAGAACCAGCCACCCAACCTCAGCTTTGGGATTCTACTTAAGTGTAATGACTGCAGCAGTGTAACACGAACATAGTACAGTTTTGTACCTACCATAAATGTAGATGTTCGAGTGTATACACTGCTGCAGTCCAGGTTACCCTCCCTCCTTCCCCTCTTACTTGCTGGTACGTACCTATGTCTTCTACCTTTTACTACCTATGGGGAGTATTTGCTGGTAGCTGAAAGTTGTTGTTTGCTTTTATTATGTATGTTTTATTAGCAATTTGAATTGCCTACCTATTTGCGGGCACCTGACATCTGGGGCAAGATAAACTGAAGAAAATGGCATCAGCTGCATCTTATATACCCCTGCCGCACTGACGTCAGGGAGGAGGCAACAGCAACCAACGCCGGACAAAGACTTTGGAACTCAGGCCGACTGGGGAACCGCCTGACGGCAGGATAACCCAAGTGTAATGACTGCAGCAGTGTATACACTTGAACATCTACATTTATGGTAGGTACAAAACTGTACTTACTTTATGCTTTCCCTCCCCTTCCCATCATTCCAAAAGTCCTGATCAGAATTCAACAGGATGTTCCCAAAATCTTGTTGGTGACTCCTATTTGGCCAAGACAGCATTGGTTCCCTCCTCTTCTACATTTAACCAAGGGCAATCATCACAAGTTACCTCATAGGGTGAACCTACTCACACAGGACAAGGGATCTCTCATCCATCACCACCTGTCCACTCTTCAGCTGACAATGTGGATGATAGGATTTTGATTCCACATAGATGCCTTTTTTTCTGAAGATTTGCCTAGGGTCCTGCAGGAAGCCAGGAAACCCAATACTAGGAAGTTCTACTTATCCAAATGGAAGAGTTTTTTCTGTTTGGTATCTTTCTTGTAACCTGTATCCACTTTCTGAGGATTTTCCTTTGGTTCTTATCTGTGTGAATTGCTCAGTGCTAGGTTAGCTTATTCTTCTGTCAAGACCCACTTAGCTATCTCTACTTGCCTGCCTATATCTCTTCCTTTAGCTTCTAGATTTGAAGTTAAACAATTACTAAAAGGCGTACTTCATATTAGGCCTCCCAGGAAGCCTGTTCCTCCTCCATGGGATATTCATTTTGGAGAAATTGACTCAGGCCCCTTTTGAGCCTGCAGCTTCAGCTTCTTTGCAACATTGCTCTTAGGCAACTGTACTTTTGTTAGCCCTTACTTCTGCCAGACAGGTGTCTGAGCTTCAAGTCTTTATGGCTTGTCCTCCTTTTTTGGTGTTTCATAAGGACAGGATGTATTTTTGTACCAACTTATTCTTTTTTTATGCCCAAGGTGGTGAATGACATGTCCCTCAATAATTCTTTTCATTTTCCCACTTTTTTCCCCTTCTCCTCAATCCTCCATTGAGAAGGTGCTGCACACATTTGATGTGCATAGACAATTCAGGTTTTATTTGGATAAGACTAAGAAGGACTATTAGGAAATCTGATCAGCTCTTTGTTTCCTTGCATCCTAGGTCCTTAGGATTAGCTGTGTCCAAGCAAACTGTTTCTTCTTGGATCTCTAAAGCTATTTCTTTTTGTTGTTCATTTCATGGTAACAGCCTTCCTTTTTCTGTTAAGGCTCATTCTACTAGAGTTGTGGCTTTTTCAGGTGCTTTTTCAAGGGTTTGGATAGTAACTCTATTCTTGAGGCAGCTACATGGACTTCTGCGCATACATTTACCAAGCACTACAAGTTGAATGGAATCTCCGGAGCTAGAGCTAGTTTTACTAGCGCCATCCTTCATAGCTTCCTAGAGAGCTCTGCTGGTCCTTCCTCCTCAAAAGTTTCTTCCGGAGCTTTGTCACTCTTCCTAATGTTATGAATACTGCAATAGTGAAATTGAAGAGCATCGTACAGTTGTGTAAAATCATACCATAATAGTAGATGTTCTGCTCTTCACTGTTGCAGTATTGACTCCCTCCCTCCTCTGGTCCATTTTTCTTCTGGATGTACTGGTTATCTCTTAACTTGGACTGGTGTTCCTTCTGGGTCCGTCAGTATGTCCAGATGTCACCTTTATGTCCTACGCTACACGAGGAACGTGTGTGTGACATATGGCACACCTTAAAGCAACCTAAGGCCTTGGTATAATTGGCGAACATTGGGCCACCCTTGCCAGGAATCCTTAATTTTAGGAACAGTGAAGAGAGGGACGTCTACCCTTATGGTAAGATTTTACACAACTGTACTTCCTTTTTGGGCAGGATTTTTGTAATAGCCTAAGTAACAGCCTACTGTCTGTCTTGTCATTGTGGTTGTGTGAGTCTTGCTGTACCTGATGTGCTAGTTTGTCAACAGTGCAAGAAAAGGCAGTTGTGCATAGAGGGAGCATTTATCCTCTGGAAAATCTGGCCACTTTGCAACTGATGTTGAATAAAATGCCAGCTGTTAAGAATACTGCTAGTGGAATCTCTCCCTCGAAGATATCCTGTTATAAGTATTCTCGTGCACCTGCACTTCCTCGTGAGTACCATCAACATTGTCACCATTATCAGTTTGGGTCCCAGCACTGCTTGATGATTGTTCTTGCCTTCCATGAGGTAAGAATGTCAGACTCCTTAAAGGCATCCTGGAAGAGTGCATTCACCGGGATCCTTTAATAAACCTTGGAGCTAATCCATTTTTACCACTGAATCAGGTTAGGATTACACAATGTCTGCTTTCTAACACCGCTTCATCTGTTTGTGGAAAGTGGTAAGTAGTCAACAATTCTAAGCATGTATCTGTTAATTGTTATGGTCACTTTTTTGGAATAAGTAAGATAAATGTGGTTAGTATATTTCTTTTAAAATATTTACTTTGTTCAGTTATTCCTTTTGACTCCTCTGTTTTGTAGGACGAAGGCATAGATGATGGTCCTTTTGCTGAAGATATTTTCAGTCCTGAAAATGGACAGTGGCACTTACGACCAACTGTGTGCAAACAGTGAGTACTTAAACAGTTTACTGCTGAAAGGGGAATGCAGAAATGTCTACTGACTGACTGAAATATACAGATATCCCAGAATGTAGAGACTTAGTCTCGTCAGTTTTCTGGTTAAATGGTACATGCAGGATTCCCAGCTGAATATGCTTAATGATTTGCAAGAGTGAAATATAAACTGTAACATGCAGGCATGTGATGTGGTACTGCTGAAATGGACAGTTATCAATGTCAGCAGACCATTTTTGTCACTCATTTCCATTTTTGTCAAGATGTTTGTTTTTGTGGTTATATGGTTATTTTTTGAGGGTCATTACCTTGGGCACAACTCTTCTAATAAGCACTACCCAGAGTTTGTGCTGTTCCCACAACTCTCTTTAGTTTTAGACAGCTAAATCATTACATTGCTGAAGAAACTAAACCAGGACCAGGCTGTTACTAAGCTCAGTTCATTGGCCTTGTGCTTTAACACAACAGATCTATCAGTAAGATGTTTAGCATTTGATGTTATGTGGTCCTATCTCGCCTACATTCATTACTGATGGGTTCGGAGCCGAGAATCGGCTCCGACTCAGCCGAATATTTTTCTCTAGCACGAAGTCTCTAATTGGCTGGGCTAACCCAGTATCCCAGGATGCACCTCGCCCCAACCCCCAGATCTTGTTTGCATACATCGCAATCACTCCACATACACAACCCTCACTAAGAGGAATATCGCCAACCAGGAAAAAGGAACAAATAACCAATTTTGAAGGATCTCAGAGCAATTTTCCTCCAAATCCTTCAGGAAGGGGGCAGGTGGGAGGGTATGTAAGAATGTAGGCGAGATGGACCACATACATCGATCGTTATGGTGAGTACATAACTAACTGATGTTATGTGGTCCTATCTCGCCTACATTCATTACTGACGGGACAGCGTCCCTAGCACCTCTAACCCAGGAGGCTCATAGGAAAATACTCCTGAGAACCGTGGAACTCTCTAGATGCCACGTCCAGCTTGTAATGAGAGATAAAGGTATGATGAGAAGCCCAGGTGGCCACTGCACAAATGTCGTCCAAGGAAAGCCTGGCATGATACGCTATCGAAGTCGAGACTGCCCTGGTGGAATGAGCTTTAACTGGGAATGGTAAATTTCTGCCTGTTGATGAGTAAATAAAGGAAATGCAATCCTTAATCCACTTAGAAATTGTGCACTTGGAAAGAGGGCCACCCATTCTATTCTCTGAGAAGGACACAAACAATTGATTTGATTTCCTTAAATGTTTCGTCCTGTGTAAATAGAATCTCAGTTGTCTATGCACATCCAGTTGATGAAATTTGAACTCTGCTTTGTTGGAGAAGTTTGGAAAAAACACCGGTAACTCAATGGATTGGTGGAGGCTAAACGTGGAAGACACCTTAGGAAGGAAGGACGGATTAAGTCTCAAGGATACCCTGTCCTTATGGAAGATCAAATACGGGGGTTTAATGGACAACGCTTGAAGTTCTGATACTCTTCTAGCCGAAGTGATGACAACCAAGAACGCCGTCTTCCAGGATAAGAATTTTAGTTCGCAAGTGGCAGCCGGCTCAAAGGGGGGAGAAGTGATGGCTTGCAACACCAGATTTAAATCCCATGGTATGACGGGTTCTGACACAGGAGGGCGAAGTAACCAGGCTCCTTTCAAAAAGGCCTTGCAAAGTTTATGGCCCATAAGAGCCGGGCCCGTAGGATACATGGAAGTTAGAAATGGCCGCCAGCTGCACCTTAATGTTCGAGGGAGCGGAGCCCTGTCAGAAGAGCATAGTTAAAAAGACTGAGACCGCCGATATAGGGGCTGTGAAAGGGTCCAGACCTTGGGCCTGAGCCCAGATGGAAAATCTCTTCCATTTGTTGGAGTAAATTCTTCTGGTGGAGGACTTGTCAGATGACGATAGGATATGCACCACCTCAGGTGAAAGGGAATGTAGTCTAACTAATGATGGAAGTGGAGCAGCCAGGCTGTCAACCTGAGGGACTGTAGGGAGGGGTGGGACTGTCCGGACATGTGAGTCAATAGGTCTGGCACTGGATCCAGAGTCCAAGGACCGTCCACTGTGTACCTTCACATAAAATAACCCCCTAAAAAATGTGTTTTTTTCCAATTTCACTATTTGTCAATACTACAGGCTCCCCTGCGTATTCATAGCCAACTAAAACCTGTCTCAACACTTCCAATTCCTTACCAACTAAACACCTGAGTAATACTTCCAACTTATATCTTAAAACCTTTCTGTCTAGATTGAATATAAACCACTCTTAAGAATCAATTACTAAAACGTAATTACTATATAACCATCTGTCAATGTAAATAATGTGTAATTTCTAATTCCAATGTAACATCACAACTGATTTGGAGTTCTAGAACTGCTAGGCATCTGTACTCAACCCCACAGGTGTCTGTTCTGCATGTTTAATTTCTGTTATACTGACTGCACAGCTGTTATACTGATTGTACATATTTAATCAATCTATAAGTATAGTGTAATTATTATACTTGCATTTTTTATTTGGTCTATCTTTGTATTTGCAGCTTTTCTCTCTGGGCTTTTTTTTTTTTTTGGAAAAGTGACTTTTCAGTCCAGCCAGACTTCCCCAGTCAACAAATGTAAAATAAAAGTAAAAGTAAAAAAATTGAGGTGAGACTTTATGGAAAGAAGTCAGCAGCCCAAAGGTTATGATTTAACAAAAATATTTTTCCCTCGCTTTCAGGCTCCTTTTTGTAACACAGGAGCAATAAAGGTTCAACAATTTGTTAATACAAGTAAAGCTGCAGCTGACCATATGAATTGATCTTGAAAACATCATAACAAGCCCACTGGAGCAGCCCAGTCTTTTTACAGATGCAGAAACTTCCCAAAGCCATGTCAATGCTGTAAAACAGTTAGTTATGAACTCACCATAACGATAACGATCGATGTATGTGATCCATCTCGCCTACATTCATTACTGCCAGGTTCAGAAACGAGAATCGGCTCGGACTCGGCCGACTATTTTTCCCTAGCATGAAGTCTCTAATTGGCTGGGCTAACCCGGTATACCAGGATGCACCTCGCCCCAACCCCCAGATCTTGTTTGCATACATGAAGGTATGAGCACTGGTAGGGAGAGGCAGGAGGATATATAAGGTTCTAAGGGGGAGATAAGGGTTTGTGAGGGTTTGAAGTGTTATGTTTCGGGCAGCATGTTGTTCATCCTGGTGTTTTACATCTACAAAGCCAGTATGAACAGCTTCCTTCCCACCCCCACAGGAGTTCCCCAAGGGTCCATACTTGGCCCTCTGCTATTTAACATCTTCATTAACGTTTTCCACAAAGCCATTCCCAATACCAAAATTGTCCAATATGCAGACGACTCAACTTTGGTGTGCAAAGCCTCAAACCTTACAGATCTCAAGTCTGTAACTCAAACTGCCTTCTCAACCACTGAAAAATGGATGCACCAAAACCACCTCTCACTTAACGCTAACAAAGCTAAGATTCTTCTATTTACTCACTCTAAATCTACCCGCACTGAAAAAAACTCATTTAATATTACTAACCTAAACAACTCCACCATTGACATCGTTACCTCTGCCAAACTCCTAGGGGTCACTATTGATGAACACTTAAAATTCAATACCCACATCCAACTTAACATCAAGAAAACCCACATAAAACTCGACCTACTGTACAGAAACAATCAATTCCTCTCCCCCTCTACTCGTCAGACCTTGGCCACTACTTATTTCCTCCCATCTCTTCTATATGGTGCTCCTCTACTTACAAATCTGTCTTCCACCCTAACCTCTAAACTGGAAGTATGCTACAAAGAAATCTCCAAATTCGCCACCAAGGCAAATTCCCTCTCTCATCACTGCACCTTCTTACAAACTTTAAATTGGCTTGAACTCCCTAACCAACTAGACTATCACCAAATAGTCTCTGCCCACAAACTTATATTCCAACCTACCAGCTGCCCCGCACCATCCAATATTCTTCAACCATATACCCCCCAGATCCCTTAGATCTTCTCACCAAAACCTTATTTCCATCCAAAAACCCAACCGCCCAGCTGGTAAACTTCTATTCTCCTATTCCCTAGCTAAAAAATGGAACGCCCTGCCCTCTACTCTGAGGACATGTGACAACCTACACTCCTTCAAAACACAACTCCATTGCTACCTGCAAACTCAAAGAAAATGCAACTGCACTCTTTATTCTTTACCACCCAAGCTCTCATCTCCCTACTCTCCTGGCTAAACTTCATACCTTGCTAATTTTCCCCTAAATCCTACATTGTTAATGTAACTAATATTTTCGCATCCAACCTTATGATTTATCCCGCTCTCCCTCCAGGACAACTCTCATTTAACATCCTAGTTGCTTAACTATGAATTACTCTAGTATTGAATGCTTTTACCAGCTGTCCTTGGAATTTCCAAAAAAACAAATAATTTTTTTTCTTTGTATTTTAAGTTTGTGTATTTTTTATTTGTATTTTCATTATGAGATGTAACATTGTACTGTGGAGCTTTTCTCCCCGGGCCTCCACTGAAAACGGGCTCCTGAGCCCAGTGGACCTCCCCGGTTACCAACTGGAATAAATAAATAAATAAAATAAAAAGTTCCTATGGAAGTGAATGATTCTTTGGGGAAAAAATTGTAGTTGTAAGTTTCAGGCTGTACAGATGTGTAGAGTCCTCTCCATACTGTACAAGGATCGCATGCTTGGTGCTTATATACAAGTCATTTATAACTATGTTAATTCATTAACACCTGTGTGGTATGGAATATCACACCTCTAGCAGCCTGCACACATCCTGCATTCCAGAACATTTTCTGAAGAATAAACTTAAAAAGGATAGGATAAAGAAATGTAAATATTTTGTGAACAGTAAAAGCTATTAAAACTGTACAAATAGCAATATTATCAGTAAGAAGTATTCTTTACAATGATGATAATACAGTCATAGTCTTATCCATAAATACTGTAATATATTGTACTGCAGACAAACCCCATATTTTATTTTTTTCTAAACTTTCACAGATTTTCATATCTTGAAAACTTTACAACCTACACATATATTGTTACAACAGTTTTGTTAACCAGACGTAAGCTTTCATTTGCCAACAATAAATTCCTCTGTAAGTGCATGTTAATTGAGATATTTACAGAAGTATGAAAACATGGGCTTAATTGCATGATTACAAAACAAATACTAGATATCTCTCAAGATGTGCAGCGTGAGGCAGTTTTCTTCAACAGCATGCAAGATTTAACCTAATGCCATGCAACAGCTTGTAAGTCATGTGTTTTTTTTTTTTTTGCAGTATTAAGTATATATGGAAATATATTGCTTATTTTCATAATCACTATCTAACAACTAGCAATGCTTCCAGTATAGTGTGATATAAACCAGCATTGATAGTGAACTGTCCTCTCTCCCACATTGGTATTTCACACTGTACACCTCAGTAACATGTAGATGTCCTTCCATTTCACTGTTGCAGTATTACTAACATTAGGGATCCTCTGCCAAGGGTGGCCTGACGTCTGGCCAGTATATCAAAACCTTTAGGTTGCTTTAAGGTGCGCCATACGTCACACGTATGCTCCTTGCGTAGCTTAAGGCATAAAGGTGTCATCTAGACGTACCATCCTCAGAACTTCTTTGCTGCCACTCCGAATACTGTTGCTTGATCGAAGATCTGAATGCCCGTTTCATTGCTGGTTCTCCAAGCCATTACAGATAAGTGCCCCATTGGGGTTCTTTTTTTACTTATCCTTTTTATTGTTGCTTGTGGGATTTTATGACATCCAAGAAGGGTAAATGCCAGTGTGGGAGACAGATTCCCCATAAAGACCACCACAACCAGTGTCTTTTTGCTTAGTTTCCTCTCAGAAGAATATGTCCTGTTATAATTTTTTCGTAAAATCATTTAAACTCTTAATGCGTACTTGCTTACAAATATAAAATTACACATATCTATTTATTTAGATGAATAAGAGCGCTGTATAATTTAAGCACAACAATAAAATAGTTTGCAATAATACTTAACTAGAAGAAGAAACTGCTAGTGCAATTAATATAAATGCAATACGATAGATGTCCTATACACAAGTTTTGTTCCCCCACCCCAACAGTAAACAAGCCATTCAAATTAAAACCATAAAACTGCCTTTAATTAATTGCTCATTATTAGTTAAACTTTTATTTAACTTTAATAAAGCAGTCCAATAATTTTCTGCTGTTCTGGGCATTCACAACTAAAGATCAAGGTAACAGAGACTGATGTGTCACTCTGAAAGCATTCCCCTCATTTTCCTTGTGTTAATTAAAATGGAATGACCAGTAGATTATTTTCATAATAGTGGTTACTGCGTGGTTTAAAACAAGTCTCAAGACTCCTCGAGGTAAGTAAAAAATTTAGTTTGAGTGAATATTGTTTGTAACAACATTCTAAAGCAATGTGAGGCTGTAAACGTGAAAAAAAACATTTAAAAAAAACATCACAGACGTTCCCAGGCATTTCCTGTATGCTAGTAAATGGCAAATCATATAGACTACAGTAGCGCACTGTATTTGTCTGTTTTGCCCAAAAAAGCATTAATAAACTTTTTTGATAGTTAAATTAATAAATATTGTGTTGGTGGTACATTTAGTGTGCTAGATAAACCCATATTAATCAAAAAAGTGTATTTTGAGACACTGAAATAAATAAGTCAGTAATCATGCTATAAGAATGCCAGACAGTCCTAATAAAATATATGAAGTAAAAGAAAAGTAGGATAAGTAACTTATGAGTTACATAACTGTTATATTTTTAAAACTACTATTATAGCTTGTAATAGCTTATTCAGTCTCTTTGAATGTTAAAAACAGTGACACTGGTGTGAGAGTTTGCATGAAGTGTGTAGCTGCATGACGTGTGAAAAACTTTGTAAGTTAAAGACAAAAAAAAGTTTTACCTAATCAGTAGAAGCTTTGAGAGATTTATTACTAGATGTGGATGGTGTGTCATTTTTTTGTCGTCTTTTTTTTTGTCTGTCCAAGAGGTTTTCTCAGATCACTTTATTGGATTTGGCAATGATTATTCTGCAAGAGTATTGGAAATGAGGAAAAATGTTGGCCTTTTGTAAAGCTACTAAAACAAAATAACATCAAAACACAAATCTTGTACCCTGCAAGAATAAAATGCATCTGTCTAATGGACAAAGAACCTTTAATAGTCTTGAAGAGGTGTCTGTTTATACCAAAAATAACATAATCACTATCCCTGAGGACATGGAAGTGTCCTTCTCTTCTTTAAAGCTTTGGTTATATTTAAATGGAGCTTTCTGCTAAGCTGTTTTAAGTATAAAGTCTTTATCTATATAACAGAGGAATTTTATAGTAATTGACTTTGGTGCTGCAGAAGAGGAAGCTGAAGCTGGCTTACCTAGTACTCTGTGGACTCCTTCAATTCCATATGAAAGCCCTTCTTGAAAGTCCAGTATTCAGGAATCCAGGAGTCCAGGAGTTCAAAAAGGTAGTAATGTTGTTTCCTTCTCTTTTCTGTGGGAGACCAAAAATTCTTATATTGCACCTTCTTTCGGTTCTCGAGATCATGAAGTTTATTTGTTAACCAGGCATTTTGTTTAAGCAGAAAGTCAGTATGTTGCTCATATTTTGTAAGCCTCTCATCCATATCAGTTAGTGCAACATCCATGTTAGAGATTTTACTCTGCTACTGTAAGAGTTCCTTGAAAACTTCTATTTCTGTTTGTTCTGTTGAAGATTTTCTAGGTTTTACTGGAAGTTATCTATTTTCATAGAATAATGTTTGTAGAGTTGAAGTTAATATTTGTATCTCCTTCTTCAGTGCTGAATCCATTTGACAGTATTTGGTGCTGCTCATTTTGTTTCTAATGTCTCAGGTAATTTATTTACATACATACATACAAATATTTCAAGCACAACATTACTGCCCTTCTAGCTTGCCAGTATACAAAAACACTTGTTCCCATAATAAGTGTCCAGGCAGTTCTTAAAATATCTAAACTAATACTTGCTTTAATGTAATTTGGTAGTATGTTCCAAGCATCAGCTACTCTTTCAGAGAATCAGTTATTACATTTCCCATTCCTATAGAATCTTCTACATAGGTTGTATGATGATTCTCTAGTACGTTTGGATAACCCCAAACATTCCCCGAGGTAGTTCTCTCTAAATGCCCTGTATACCCGAATAAGATCTCCCCTTACATATCTGTAAGAGACACTGTACAAGTTGATATTTTAGTCTTTCATAATAACTTAAATGTTCACATCCATGGATACCCTTGATACATTTTCTGTATACTCTTTCCGGTTTACTCATGCTTGTTTTCTTATAGGGTTTCTATATTGTTATTCCATACTCGAAGTTTGGGTCTAATGTAACTAACAAACAATGACCTCATTTGATTTCCTTGACTATAAATCTTTTTATACAACCTATAGTTATATAACTGTCATTAGCCTATTGGTTGATATGATTAGAAAAACTCATAGCTGAATCTGTCCATATAATATACCTAGGTCCTTAAATGAGTCTACAGTTTCAATCACGGTGTGCTGTATTAAATATTCACCTTTCAGTTTATGTCTGCCAAGTCTCATATGCTTAGTTTTTGATGTATTTATCAGCATATTATTCTCCTGTGCCCAAATGGTCAATTTAGTCAAGCTATTTTGCAGACATGCCTTATCTGTAACATATGTAATCAGTTTACCCAATGTCAGGTCGTCTCCATATAGACAGTAGAACACCTCAGATGAAAAGGTTAGGTCTGAAAGATACAATCTAAACAAGTAAGGGCCTAGGACAGAGCCTTGTGAGACACCTGACTGTAACCAAGGATTTCACCTGTCCAGTTGCTGTATAATACTTGCCATGTCCTATTTGTAACCCATGCAAGCTATCCATCTTATCAAGAGTACATCAGTACCTAATTGTACTAATTTATTGATCAGTGTTTTGTGTATGACCCTGTCAAATGGTGACGTTAAATCTATATAAATTACATCACAGCACAATTTTTCATTCATAGCTGTTGTTATATTGTTATAGAACATCATGTTACAGGTGGTAATAGATCTGTTTTCAACATATGCATGCTTGTATATGGTTTCAAGTCTCAACCTGTGTAGTTTTGACAACTTATCCAATATTACCATCTCTGTTATTTTTCGACAGCATGAAAGTAGATTTAAGGGTCTGTATGACTCTGGGTTTTTCCTACTTCCCTTTCCCTTAAAGACAGGTTTAATAAGCGCAAGTCTCCAATCTTGAGGAATCTCCCCATATTTATATCTCCTAGTGAATAATAGATATAATGGCACTGTAAGATGATCTTCGTGTTTCACTGTTGCAGTCATCGCATTTTGGTTATACCTCCAGGGTAGCCCTCAGTCGGCCCGAATACCAGAGACTTAGTATTTCTGCATCTGTTGCTGTTGCTCCAGGACTGATGTCAGGTCGTCAGCATTATAAAATAAGGCAGCTGACGCCATGACATCAGTCTTTCTTGCTGGGCAGCCCGAAGCAGAAGCAATTTGCACGAGTGCCGATCAGCCGCTACCTGAGTTTTCCGTTTCCGAAATTGAAGTTGAAGTCTTCTAAAGCTAAGTACCTCTTTGGGGATCCTTTTTTCTTGCTCTAACGATGTCAGAAAAAGTTAACAATTGTCTCACCTGTGGAAAGCAAATACCACACCGAGATTTTCATTCTTACTGCGTCACTTGCTTAGGCCCAGACCACGATGCCCCCGCAGTTGCTTTTGTGCTTTGTTCAATGCCAGAACTGTACGTCGTCGGGCCTTTATTGTAGCTAGATATTTTTGCTCTCAGTCCTAGAATTCCATTATGGCTTCAGTAAGCCACCTGACAGCAGATCTTCTGAAAAAACGTAAAGACAGAGACAGACCGCACAGGGCCAAAATTGCTGACTATGCTTCCGTTAAGCTGGTCGTCAGATCACCGGTCCTCAGTGAGGCGCTTTTGCAGCCCCTGATACCTGCTTTTGTGGATTCACAGGCCGCTACCAAGGCCCTTTTGAAGTCTAATATGTTGCGAGACTCTTCATCGACTAAGGATCCTGCGGATGTCTCTACCTTGGATGGATCCGGAGCCACTGAGCGGGCACCAGCTTCTGAGGAAGTACTTCGGACTACAAATTCTCAGCACAGACTGGCGACTTCTTTCGCATCTACCATTCTTTTGAAAACTACCAAGTTTCTAAGGCCCAGGGTATGAACCACACCCAAGAAACCGACGACCCAGTCTCAGACACTTGCTTCCTTGCCTCAGTCTCAGTTGCTTAAAATGGCAGAAGACCTTATAATGCTTATCAGGGGAAGCCAGGCCACCCCTTCCAAAAGAAAAAGAGATTTGTCCCCAGTAGTTTTATCTGAACAGGAGTCTGATGACTTTGATGCATCTGAATATCAAGATATGCAACCCCTCTCAGCTTATGAGAATTGTGATGCAGAGGAATCCATCCCTTCAGTCTCTCCTCCCAAGGACTTTTCCTTTGGGGAAAACCTGCATACCTTAAGGAACATTTCCAATGGAAATGTCAGAACTACCCTCAGTCAAAAAAGAGACTCCAGGAATTCCTAGATCTTCCACAGCACAGACCTCTGGACATTGCTTCTGTCTTGGATGTTGTGGGTGATGATTTTCTGGAATCCAGTTTAACTCCTGACACCCTCCCTCCTGCTCCCAGGAAACCAGACGGGTACTATAGAGTCCTTACTGCTGACCCCGAGGTTATCCCTCAAGGACCTAAAGGAATTAAAGCAACTTCTGCCAAGAATCCCACCCCCTCAGATAGGGATTCCCGAGCATTAGACAGATGGGGTAAAAAGTATACACCTCTGCTACTCTTGCTATTAGAGCACCAAATTGTCAGTTCCATATGCTGAAATATCAGCAACATGCCATGGAACTCCTCAAACAAAAATATCTTCTTTTCCTGCTTGTGCAGAAAATAGAGTTACAAGAGTTAATGCACTTTGCAAGTCAAGTAACTAAGCACAGCTTACAATGTGGTGTTGATGCCCTAGAAGCATCTTGCAGGGCAGCAGTCACTGGTTCTGTCCTTATGAAGGTATGCTTGGCTAAAGGAACAGCCCTTGCCAGACCAAATCCAAATTATTGGGTGCACCACTGCACAAAGGCAACTTATTTGGCACCAAGGCAGAGAAGGTCTTAAAAAAGATGGAAGAAAAAGCGAAATTTATGCATACTGTTAAAGACTTCTTGCAGGTACAGCCACCGAGGTTCAGTAGGCATTGCCCCTCCAAGCAGTGGTCCTTTCCTGCCTCCTCCAGGTCTGCTCAGCCCAGACCACGGGGAAGCAGGCCCCCGCAGACAGCAGCCACAGGGAATGCAGAGATCTAAGCAATGGAGTTAATCCTCTTCAAATCTAGGGAGTGCTAAGCCACCCACTTATGGTAAGAACTCACAATGACTTTACACTTCCACCCCTCCTTCTGCCCACCTGCTGTTGCCCCTAGGAGGAAAACTCTCATTCAACGCAAGCACCTGGGCCACAATAACCAATGACCGCTGGGTCCTCGACATAGTGTCCCAGAGATACAAATTTTATTTCCACACTTTACCATCCCCAAAAGTGTTCCCAGATCTTCCCCCAAACCAGTGGGCAGAGGCCAAAAAGCAAGTCCTTTCCCTGCTCTTGATGAGGGCAATAGAGCTTGTTCCTGCAGAACAGGTAGGCCAAGATTTCTACTTCTTTTCCATTAAAATTCATGCCTGTGCCATCTCTGCTCATTTCAGTACTGAGACACCTCTTTTCTCCCACCCTCTCATCAAACAGTTCCTAAGAGGGGATAACAACTTGAGGCCACCCAGAAGAGCATCTACCCCAGCTTGGGACCTTAACTTTGTTTTGGAAAAGCTCACCCTGCCCCACTTTGAACCAGCAGTGTCAGCAGAGTTAAAGTTCCTCTCTTGGAAGACAGCCTTGCTTATGGCCATCACTTCAGCTAGAAGAGAATCCGAGCTACAAGCACCAGTGGCTGTAGAGCCCTTCATCATTTTCCATGCTGACAGGGTCTCCCTTAGGACTAACCCATCCTTCATGCCAAATGTGGTGTCCAGTGTGGCTCTCAACCAATCCATTCATTTGCCCACCTTTTTCCCTAACCCACAAAACAAGGGGGAAAGGATTCTGCACTCTCTAGATGTGCACAGACAGCTCAGATTCTACCTAGACAGGACTAAATCATTTGGGAAGACTGATCAATTGTTAGTCAGCTTTGCTACAGGAGCAGAGGGCAAGGCCATATCCAAACAAACCACTTCAAAATGGATAGCATACTGCATCCATTTCTGCTACAAGCAGCAAGGAGAACCACCCCAAGTGGGTCAGGACACATTCTACCAGAGCAGCCTCCACCTCTGCAGCTTTCCTCAGAGGGGTCCCCACCAGGGACATCCTGAAGGCTGTAACATGGACATCTGTTCATACCTTCACCAAGCATTACCACCTGCCTATCTTCTCCAAATCCAGGGCAGGCTTTACCGCAGCAGTCTTGCAGGGCATCCTAGCCAGCCCCAAGTCGTCTTGACTGCCTCCACCCTTTTTTTCAGCTTTGGGAATCAACCCAAATGTGATAACTGCAACAGTGAAACACGCAGAACCATCGTACAGTTGTGTACACTTACCATAAGTGTAGATGTTTGAGTGTATTCACTGTTGCATTCCTGGATGTTCATCGTGTTACCCTGCTGCAGTCATCACACTTGGGTTATCCTGTCGTCAGGCGGTCCCGCAGTCGGCCGGAATTCCAAAGTCTTGGTCCGGCGTCGGTGGCTGTCGCCTCTTCCCTGACATCAGTGTGCCAGGGGTATATATAATGCAACTGATGCCATTTTCTTCAGTCTTTCTTGCTGCGCAGTGCCCGAAGCAGAAGCAATTCGCAAGTGCTAGTTGGCCGACTCCTGAGATATTCGAATTTCAGACCGAAGTCTTCTATAAAGCTAAGTACCCCATTGGGGAAACTTTTCTTGCCTCAGACCGATGTCAGAAAAAGTTAACAGTTGTATTTCTTGTGGGAAGCAACTACCTCATAGGATTTCCATTCTTATTGCATACCTTGCCTAGGCCCAGACCACAACATCACTTCTAGTCGGTTTTGTGCTAGGTTTAATAAGCGTAGTATTAAAAGACGCTTTGATTTCGCACGACACTACTTCGGTAGGAAATTTAACTACAACATGCCGTCGGAGCAACCGACTACTGGCATGCACAAAAAACGCAGGGATAAGGACAGGCAGCCCAGGCCTAAGCCAGATTCCGAGGCCTCGGCTGATCTGGTCTCCGGTCCTCAATGAGGCTCCGACGCAGCCCCTAACGACCGCAGATCTGGAACTCGAGACCGCTTTGGAAATTTTGACGGAATGCACCAGGCCAACGCAGCCTTTTACTTCAGGCCTTTCCAATGACTTTACTTCAAAAGATGTCGGTGCTACAGAAACGCCATCAGTTTCTGAAGGCATTTTCAGACCGACGACTCTCACCATTAAAATGTTTTCTAAGTCGAAGACTCCTTCTAAAACTAAAAAGACTGCACTTCAGTCTCCTGTTCAAGGCCATATGCCTAAGAAACAGATGCTCAAAATGGCTGAAGATTTGATTTCTTTAATCAGGGGTTCACAGCCCCCTCCTGACAAAAGGCCTAGACAAGATGAAGGTTTTGCTTCCTCTGAGCAAATGTCCATTTCTTCAGATTCCACTGAGGACCAAGACTATACCTTCTCTCCTTATGAAGATTCTGATGCTGAGGACTCTATTCCCTCAGCTTCTCCTCATGAAGACTACTCCTTTGGGGAAACTTTACACACTATGAGGGAACATTTTCACTGGGAAGGTCAAGACTACTCTGATTCAAAGAAAAGGCTCAGAGAGTTTCTTTTACTCCCCCAATACAGACCACTTGCCATTCCACCAGTTTTGGACATTGTGGATGATGTCTATTTAGAATCCAGTATCAACCCAGACTCTCTACCTCCTGCTCCGGCTAAGCATGACAGATACTACAGAGTGCCGGATTCCCACAGATTTCTTTACAAAAGCCCAGTAGCTGACCCAGAGACCATCTCCCAGAGTCCCAACGGGGCAAAGGCTTCTATGGCTAAAAACCCAGTACCTTCTGAGAGGGATTCCAGAGCACTAGACAGGTGGGGGAGGACAGGTTTAAACCTCAGCCACACTAGCTATGTCAATTTCATATGCTTAAGTATCAGCAATTTCTAATCTCTCAGTTAAAGCAAAGAATAACTACTCTCCCTCAACAATCTGAATTGAAAGAAGTACAGGATCTGTTGCACGCCACTGAGCAGGTGGGCAAACATACCTTACAATGTGGGTTTGATTCTTTGGAGGCCTCCTGCAGAGCAGCTGTCACTGGGTCTGTTGTATGTAGACATGCTTGGTTAAAGGAACAAACTCTGCCTGATCATGTTAAAGCAAAACTACTAGATGCTCCCTTACAGCAGGATGTTCTTTTTGGAGTTAAAGCAGAAGAAGTTTTAAAGAAAATGGAAGATAAGGCAAAATCTATGCAGACAGTCAAAGATTTCCTACAAGTACAACCCCCTCGCTTCAGCATAAACTGGCCAACAAAAAATTGGTCCTTTCCAGCCACTGACAGACCGCAGAGGGGTAAATACAGACGCCCAAGGGGCAGAGGACAACCACAAGCCCAGTATAAGCCTCGCCAATGGGGCACTACCACACAAAAGGGAGGAGAAGACAGGCCTCAATCCACCAGAAGGCATACTCAATGACTTGCACCAAATCTGGCCAAGCAATACTCTCTTGGCAGCCCCTTTGGGGGGAAAACTCGCACTTTTTTTGCAGACAACTGGCAGTAGTCACAAAGGACAAATGGGTCCTAGACATAATTTTACGAGGATACAGATTCCACTTCCACACCTTGCCAATGAAAAGAGGAATGCCAAACCTGCCACAAAATCAATGGGCAGAGGCACAAAAACAAATTACAGCTCTCATGGACATGAGAGCCATTCAACTGGTACCTGCACGGGAGCAAGGCCAAGGATTTTACTCAAGACTCTTTCTAGTGCCCAGAAAGGACAATGCCTGGAGACCAATTCTGGACCTTTCAATTCTAAACACACACTTACAAGTACCCAAATTCAAGATGCTAACACTACAGCAGCTACTTCCCATGTTGGGCAAGGAAGCATGGCTAGTAACGTTGGACCTCAAGGAGGCATACCTGCATGTCCCTATCAGACAAAGTTGCAGAAGATACCTCCGTTTCATTGCAGGTTCAACCCATTACCAATTCTCTGCACTGCCCTTTGGCTCATCTACTGCGCCCAGAGTTTTCACAAAATGCCTGGCACCAGTAATTGCATACTGCAGACAAAGAGGAATTCAAATATATCCATACCTGGACGACTGCCTCATCCAAGCAGAAAGCAAAGACATTCTCTTACATCATCTGGCCTTTGTAAAGCATCTACTAAACTGCTTGGGGTACACAGTAAACGAAAAGAAGTCGAAACTAGTACCCTCACAAAAAATGACATTCCTGGATGCCAGCTTGAATACAACAGCCCAGAAGGCTTATCTTACACCAGACAAGCAACTACAACTGACTCAATATTTCAAGACAATGGCAGCAAAGACCCAATTAACTGCAAGAAAAATTCTGCAGGCTTTGGGCTTCATGGCATCTTGCATACTAATAATACCATTTGCAAAGCTGCATATGAGGAAGTTACAGTGGTACCTAAAAAGCGTATGGTCTCAACACAGCCACAGCTTTGACACAATGATATCTCTCATTCCTTGCCTACAACAGGAATTTCTATGGTGGTCACAGGCATGTCACCTCAACAAGGGTCAGCCTTTCACCTTGCCCCCAGCCGGGCAGACTATCACAACAGATGCTTCAGACTACGCCTGGGGGGCACACATGGCAGGACAATGCATTCAAGGCCTATGGACTGCAGATCAAAGAAATCTGCACATAAATCAAAAAGAGATGCTAGCTGTACAGAAAACTCTGACAGCCTTCAAGGATCTATTACATCCAGGACAACTTGCAATAAAGACAGACAACACCACGGTAATGTGGTACATAAGCAAACAAGGGGGTACACATTCCTACCCTCTATGCAGGCAAGCAATGATCTTATGGAACACAGCTCTGGCCTACCAAGTCCAGTTACAAGCTCAATTCCTGCCAGGACAGAAGAACACATTGGCAGACGACCTCAGCAGAAACATCAAAGATCCCCACGAGTGGAAACTAGATCCCCAAATATTTGCAATGATAACTCAAAAATGGGGCCTTCCAAACATAGACCTGTTTGCCAGTCCTCAAAACTACCAGCTGACAAAATTTTGTACAAGGACCTTCCACCATCAAGCTTGGAAAGTGGACTCTCTCTTTCAGTTGGAAAAACCTGACAGCATATGCCTTCCCTCCATTACCTCTCCTCACAAAGGTTCTTTTGAAGGTCAAAAAGGAGAGACCACGACTGATTCTCATAGCCCCAGACTGGCCACGCCAGCACTGGTACTCGCTATTGAAAAATATAGCCCACAGCCCACCATGGATATTGCCTCAAATACCCCATTTGCTCACACAACAAAACAAACAGATTCTTCACAGCCAGCTCAAAACTTTAAATCTGGCTGCATGGCAAATCAACTAAACAACCAACCAGCTCCTCTTTCACAAGCAGTTCTGGATGTTATTCTGGAAGCCAGGAGGCCAAGCACCAGGAAGGCTTATTCGGACAAATGGAAAAGGTTTTGTGCCTGCAACCAAGCTAAAGGCCAAGACACAATTCAGCCTCACATGCCTCACATTCTACAGTATTTAGCTGAGATGTTGCACAAAGAACTTTCCTTTTCCTCAATTAAAATCCATGCTTCAGCTATTTCAGCTCACTACAACACGGATCCACCTTTATTTTCACATCCTCTTCTAAGGCAGTTCCTCAGAGGGGCAAAAAACATTAGACCACCCAGGAGAGCTCCTACACCAACATAGGACCTCAACGTTCCTCTGGAAAAACTAACACTACCTCCCTTTGAACCAGCTTTCTCTGCAGATCTTCAGTTCCTATCTTGGAAGACTGCCCTGCTCCTAGCAATAACTTCAGCTAGGAGAGTCTCAGAGCTACAGGCACTAATGGCAGTGGAACCTTTCCTCATTTTTCATCAAGACAGAGTTTCTCTACGAACTAATCCTTCCTTCATGCCTAAGGTGGTTTCCAGTGTAGCTTTGAATCAAACCATCCACTTACCCACCTTCTTCCCCAGTCCACAGAACAAAGGTGAGAGACTCCTGCATTCCTTGGACATTCACAGGCAGCTTCGTTACTACTTGGACAAAACTAAGGCTTTCAGAAAAGCTGACCAGCTCTTTGTGTCCTATGCTACAGCTTCTCAAGGGAAGGCTATATCTAAGCAAACCATTTCTAACTGGATAGGTCATTGCATATGTTTCTGCTATACCCGTCATGGGAAACCACTTCCTGCTACCATTAGATCCCACTCTACCAGGGCAACAACTACCTCTACAGCTTTTCTTAGGGGGGTTCCAACCAAGGAAATTTTAGAAGCTGCAACTTGGAGTTCAGTACACACCTTTACCAAACACTATCACTTACCTCTTTACTCTAAGTCCAGGGCAGGCTTCGCCACTGCAGTTCTGCAGGGCCTTATTGCCTCCACTAACCCTCCATGATACCTCCCCCCCTACCTTAGCTTTGGGATTCAACCCAAGTGTGATGACTGCAGCAGGGTAACACGATGAACATAGTACAGTTTTGTACCTACCATAAATGTAGATGTTCGAGTGTTCACCCTGCTGCAGTCCAGGTTACCCTCCCTCGGTCCCCTCTGATCTTCTGGAGAAATTCCTTCTATGCCTTACTGATGTATTTGCTTATAGATGAAGGGATTTTGTGTTTATGCAGTGTTCACTCCATTTGGTACTAATTCTGACCACCTTTTTGGGGGCACCTGACATCTGGGGCAAGAAAAACTGAAGAAAATGGTGTTGGTTGCATTATATATACCCCTGGCGCACTGACGTCAGGGAAGAGGCGACAGCAACAGACGCCGTACCAAGACTTTGGAATTCCGTCCATCTGCGGGACCGCCTGACGACAGGATAACCCAAGTGTGATGACTGCAGCAGGGTGAACACTCGAACATCTACATTTATGGTAGGTACAAAACTGTACTTTTCCCTCCCTCCATCCCCCTTGTCTCTCTGTCTTAATTTCTGTCTCTCTCTATCCTTTCAAGGATTTTTTGGTAGTTACTTTCTACTGGTGGTGTTCTTCCACCATAACCTAGCGCCCTATTGGGGGCTCCTGACAGGGCAAGAAAAACTGATGTAATGGCATCGGCTGCCTTATTTTACAACACTGACGACCTGACGTCCGTCCTGGAGTGACAGCAACCGACGCAGAAATGCTAAGCCTCTGGTATTTGGGCCAACTGAGGGCTACCCTGGCAGGGATAACCCAAATGTGGTGACTGCAACAGTGAATACACTCGAACATCTACATTTACAGTAAGTGTACACAACTATACTTTCTTGCTGAAGTGTCTCGGGTCATTGTTACTAATTCTATCTCCTCACTGCACTTTGTCTGGATCTAGTTTGCGCAGTTCTTTTTCAATATAATCTAATTTGATTCCAATATCCGGGGTTACCTGGATGTTACTAGGACAACTTATCACACCTTTTGTGGAGCCAAACTGTTTTGCATAAGACTTTGTAAATTAATCTGTTGTGTCTGAGAATGCATTTTAGAATCTGCACACAGTTTATCAATCTGTCTGTCTTTACTCCTTCCACTTCTTATGTATCTTTAAAAAGGTTTCTTATTATGATTAATATCTTTATGTAAATGTTGTTGTGTCTTTCGGCTTGTCCCTGTTAGGGGTCGCCACAGCGGAACTCCAGTCCGCTAATGTTTGGTAGTACTAGTGGATTTGTACGTGCCAAGTTACCAGCCCTGACGCGCAACCTTCAACGAAGGCACGCCCATTCATGCATGCCTCCACACAGAAGACGTTCTAGCTGAGAATCGAACGCGACAACATCTTGTTGTGAGGCGACAACGCTACCGCAGCACCACTACCGCGGAATATCTCTTTATGTAAATACTCTTCAAATTTTTCTTGATCTTGTCTCACCCTATGCTTAATCAGTTTGTCCAGCTTGTTTATTTAAGTTTTCAAAGTTTTAGTTGGACCTGTCTTCTATTTCTTATATTTTTTTGTCTCTCACTTTAATCAGATATCTTGTTCTTATGGAAATATATCCCCATGATGTTGTATGCCTAGATCCTGGTGTTAAACATTTTTTGCACTCAATTTCTCTTTCATAACTTTCCACATTCCACCTGCAGTTTTTCCACTGAACACTTCACTCCAGTTAGTTTTACATAGTGACTGTTTTGCTTCCATATAATCTGTAGTTAACCTTCTGTGCATTGGCTTAGATTTCAATTTGGCAGAATTATCTAGCAACAAATCAACCTTTATAATCCCATGATCACTGCACATCAGTGCTGGTAAAACTTGACTTGAAGATGTTCATCGTGCATACAGCTGCAGTAATCACAGATGGGTTTTCTGCCATCAGGCGGGTCCTCGGTCGGCCGAATTCCAAGGTCTAGGTCCAGCGTCGGTTGTTGTCGCTTTCTTTCCTGGCGTCAATGAGGCAGGGGTATATAAGACACAGCCGACGCCATTTTCTTCAGTCTTTTTTGCCGCGCGGTGCCCGAAGCAGAAGCAGATGTTCTTCATTCCACATTGCTGCAGTCCTAACTATTGGGTAGTGCGCTGTCCAGTCGGCCCGAATACCAAAGTATATGGCTGACGTCGGTCACGGCGCATTAGACTGACGTCAGTACGTCAGGGTACTAATGCGCATGACCGACGTCATATCCTCTGTCTTTTTTGCCGCATGGTCCGATGCAGAAGCAGTTTTTGCGAGTGCAAGTTGGCGTTCTGAAAGTTTCTGAAGTCATTGTTTCAGACCGAATCAAAGTTGGCTAAGTACTCCGTTGGGGAATATTTTGGTTTTTTCTTGCCTCAGTATTTAACCGGATGTCAGAAAAAGTGAATAACTGTATTTCTTGTGGGAAACAGATACCTCATAGGGATTACCATACTTTGTGTATACCTTGTTTAGGGCATGAGCACGACGTTGTTGGATGCCGCTCTTGTGCTAGGTTTAACAAACGCACTATTAAGAGAAGGTTAGACTGTGCCAGGTTAGTGTTTGGGAAGCGTTGTAATTATAAAATGCCGTCGGATGCTCCGGCCGCTTCAGCCAAAAGCGCAAGGACAAAGCGGGAAGCCTAGAGTGGAAGAACCGACAGTCCCGGACGTCGGTTCTTTAGAAGGCTCAGTGGAGCCGGAGGTTCTGCCAGGAGTTTCTTTGGAGTCTCAGGGAGAAACTTTACTGTTGCAGGATGTAACTCAGGAAGTAGGCCAGCCTGAAGGGGCTTCTCAGGTGACTGTTCTTCCCTCTCTTCCTAAGGTGGTTAGGGCCTCGCCTTCTGTTTCTAAGGCTTCTTTAAGAGGCAGGCCTGCTTTAGCTTCAGTGGGGGTTTCTCCGAGTGTTTCAGGGTCTTTGCCTAAGAAGCATATGCTAAAAATGGCAGAGGATTTGATTACAATGATTAGAGGTTCTATGCCCCCTCCTGATAAGAGGCCTAGGGTGGAACCTGAGTTTGAGAGTTTTGAGCAATGTTCGGAGGCTTCTGAGTCTTCGGCTGAAGACTTGCAGGAGTATCCTCCTTATTCTGATTCTGATGTGGATGATTCTACTCCTTCAGCTTTGCCTCCTGAGGATTTTTCATTTTCAGAGACTCTGCATTCCATGAGGGAGCATTTTAAATGGGAAGGTCAAGATTTCTCTGATTCCAGGAAGAGGCTTAGAGAATTCTTGTTTTACCCCAGCATAGGCCTTTAGCTATACCTCCTGTTCTGAATGTGGTAGAAGATGTTTTGCAGAGGCTTCCTGAATCCTGACTCTTTGCCTCCTGCCCCAGTTAAACCGGATAGGTACTATAGGGTGCCTGAAGCCCATAAGTATCTTTTTAAGAGTCCTAGGGCAGACCCAGAAACTGTCTCTCAGGGGCCTAAAGGTGTGAAGGCTTCTGTGGTTAAAAATCCTGTTCCTCCTGATAAAGAGGCAAGGGCTTTGGATAGATGGGGAAAGAAGGTGTATACTTCTTCCACTTTAGCCATGAGGCGTTGAATTGTCAGTTTCATATGTTAAAATATCAGAATTATCTCCTTTCACAATTGAAGTCTAAGGTGGATGCTCTGGCTGAAGGTATTGAGTGTAAAGAATTGCAGGATTTAGTTCTTGTTTCTGAACAGGTGGGTAAGCATTCCTTGCAGTGTGGTTTTGATGCTGTGCAGGCCTCCTCGAGGGTGGCTGCCACTGGTTCTGTTCTTCGTAGGCACGCCTGGTTGAGGGATCAGAACTTAGCTGAGCATGTTAAGACAAGGATTTTGGATGCTCCTTTACAGTCTGATGTGTTGTTTGGTTCGCCTGTGGAAGCTGTTTTAAAGAAAATGGAGGACAAGGCTAAGTCTATGCAAACTGTTAAGGATTTTTTGCAGGTGCAGCCTCAAGTTTAGTAGAAATTGGCCTACTAAGGGGTGGACTTATCCTGCTTATGATTCCCAGTCTAGGGGTAGGTCTAGACGTGGTAGAAGCAGAGCTCAAGGTTCTTTTAGGCCTAGGACAGGGAGCTCACCTGCTCAGACTTCTGGTGAGGGCAGGGGTCAGTCCTTTCGTAAGCAGACCCAATGACCTGCCTTTTCAGCTGCCTGTGCATTCTCGCCTGGCAGCACCTTTGGGAGGAAGGCTGTCTCTTTTCAAAGAAAATTGGGATTTAATTACCCAAGACAGATGGGTTCTGGATATCATTCACCACGGTTACAGGTTTTATTTCCATACCTTGCCTCCTTTCAAAGGCATGCCGGACATTCCTCCTCTACAAAGAACAGAGGCTCACAAGCAAATTTCTCTGTTGCTCCAAATAGGGCTATTCAGTCAGTTCCTGTGCCAGAAAAGGGCCTAGGATTTTATTCTCGTCTGTTCCTAGTACCAAAGAAGGGGAACACGTGGAGACCAATTTTGGATTTATCTATCCTCAACACTTATCTGGACATTCCCAAGTTCAAAATGTTGACGTTACAACAACTTTTACCTCTGCTGGGCAAAGATCACTGGATGGTAACTTTAGATCTCAAGGAAGCTTACCTTCATGTGCCAATAAGACTAAGTTGCAGGAAGTATCTGCGTTTTTGAGCTGGAAATTCTCATTATCAGTTCTCTGCATTGCCCTTTGGCTTATCTACTGCGCCCAGAGTATTCACAAAGGTTCTGGCTCCAGTGATAGCTTACTTCAGGCTAAAAGGAATTCAAATCTATCCTTACTTGGACGACTGCCTGATTCTGGCTCAAGAAAAGGAAGATCTTCTACAGCATTTGGAATATGTCATAGCAGTGCTAAGATGCCTAGGGTATTCTGTGAACGAAATAAAGTCCAGTCTAGTACCCTCTCAAGACATGTGCTTTCTGGGTGTGAGACTGAATACAGCAGCCCAGATGGCCTTTTTAACCCCGGACAAACAAAAGAATCTTTCCAGTTACTTCCATCAACTATCTCTTCAGTCCGGGCTGACTGCAAGGACAGTCCTTCAAGCCTTAGGGTTCATGGCATCTTGTATTCTGGTGCTTCCCAATGCCAAACTGCATATGAGGAAGCTACAATGGTATCTCAAAAATCTGTGGACACAGCACTGCCAGGATTTGGACACTGTCATTCAAATAATACCTTGCATTCAAAAGGAATTTTTGTGGTGGGCTCAGGAATGTCACCTAAACAAGGGACTCTCTGTGACCCGCCAGAGGCAAGTCAGATTCTAACGACAGATGCCTCAGATATTGCTTGGGAGCTCATCTAAATGGAAAGTGGATACAAGACAAGTGGCCTGCCAGACTACAGCATCTACATATCAACATGAAAGAGATGTTAGCAGTCCAGTTTGCATTAATGGCTTTCAAGGAGTTACTTCTTCCAGGGCAGGTGTTGATTCTAACAGACAACACAACTGTCATGTGGTACATCAACAAACAAGGGGGAACACATTCTTACCCATTGTGCAGACAAGCAATGATTTTATGGGAGACTGCGCTCAGTTTGCAACCAACTCTTCAGGCAAGGTTTCTGCCGGGAGCACAGAACTCCTTAGCAGATGTGTTAAGCAGACAAATCATGGATCCCCACGAGTGGAAACTGGATCTTCATGTATTTCAAAAATTGACAGTGTCATGGGGAACTCCAGACATAGATCTGTTCGCTTCTCCACTAAACCACCAGCTGCCAAAGTTTTGCACGAAGGAATTTCATCACACAGCTTGGAAAGTGGATGCTCTTTCTTTCAGTTGGAAAAATCTTCATGTGTATGCCTTTCCACCTCTGCCTCTTCTCCCAAAGGTGCTTCTAAAGCTCAGACAGGACAAGCCAAGGATGATTTTAATAGCTCCAGATTGGCCTCGGCAGCACTGGTACCCATTACTGAGGAGTCTGGTAAGGAAGCCTCCATGGCCTTTACCCTTGATTCCACACCTGTTGTCTCAGAAGGACGGTCGTCTGCTCAATGTCAAGCTTCACTCTCTTCATCTAACAGCCTGGCATATTCTGTTTTGAAAGACAGCAGGTCTCAGCTTCCTCAACAAGTTTTAAATGTGATTATGGAAGCCAGAAGACCTAGTACAAGGAAAGTGTACAGAAAAATGGAAGAGATTTTTATTTTGGACTGCAGCAAAGAATTTGGAGATTTCTGAGCCTAATTTGAGTGTGGCTCTTCAATATCTTACTGAGTTATTGGACAAAGGTTTGTCTTTCTCTTCTATTAAGATTCATGCTGCAGCAATTTCAGCTCACTATGATTGTGACCCACCATTGTTTTCACATTCTTTGTTCAAGCAATTTCTTAGAGGGGAAAAGAATATAAGACCCCCAATGAGAGCTCCTACTCCTGCTTGGGACCTCAATTTTGTGTTGGAGAAACTTACTCTACAACCTTTTGAGCCTCATGGCTACGGCTGAACTGAAATACTTGTCATGGAAGACTGCTTTTTTGTTGGCCATTACTTCTGCTAGAAGGGTTTCTGAGTTGCAGGCCCTTATGGCGGTGGAGCCTTTTTTGATTTTTCATAAGGATAGGGTATCATTACGTACTAATCCTTCCTTTATGCCTAAGGTGGTTTCTAGTGTGGCTTTAAACCAAACTATTCATTTGCCTACTTTTTATGCAGATCCCCAAAATAAAGGGGAAAAGATTTTGCACACTTTAGATGTACACAGGCAATTGCGTTATTATTTAAGCAGGACTAAGGATTTTAGTCAGTCTCAGCAGTTGTTTGTTTCTTTTGCTTTGAGTTCCCAGGGCAAGCCTGTGTCAAAACAAACTATTTCTAGGTGGATTGGGTTTTGCATTGCATTTTGTTATTCCCATCATGGCAAGGAGATTCCAGCTGGGATTAGGCCTCATTCCACTAGGGCTACTGCCACTTCAACAGCATTTCTAAGGGGGGGCAACTAAGGATATTTTGGAGGCAGCTACTTGGAGTTCAGTGCATACTTTCTCTAAGCATTACCACCTTCCTCTCTACTCTAAGTCTAGGGCTGGTTTTGCCACGGCTATTTTGCAAGGCATGTTATCAGCTCCTGCTTCCTTATGATTTGCCAGCCTCCCTTACCTCTGCTTTGGGATTCTACCCAATAGTTAGGACTGCAGCAATGTGGAATGAAGAACATAGTACAGTTTTGTACCTACCATAAATGTAGATGTTCGAGGATCCACATTGCTGCAGTCCAATTTACCCTCCCTCCTGCCCGTCTGTGTTTAGGGGTGGTTCTGTAGGTGAGATTTTATTCTGGTACCTTTGTATATATTGTATATATTTTGGTGCAGGTATGTTTGGTGTTTTGGTTTTGGCCTTTTCTTTTAGGGTCTTCTGACATCTGGGGAAAGAAAAGACTGAGGATATGACGTCGGTCATGCGCATTAGTACCCTGACGTACTGACGTCAGTCTAATGCGCCGTGACCGACGTCAGCCATATACTTTGGTATTCGGGCCGACTGGACAGCGCACTACCCAATAGTTAGGACTGCAGCAATGTGGATCCTCGAACATCTACATTTATGGTAGGTACAAAACTGTACTTTCGCAAGTGCCGGTCGGCCAGCTCCTGAATTTATGAAAAATTGGAAACCGAAGTCTTCTTTAAAGCTAAATACCCCGTTGGGGAATCTTTTCTTGCCTCAGACCAATGTCAGAAAAAGTTAACAATTGTATTTCTTGTGGGAAGCAAATACCGCATAAGGATTTCCATTCCCTCTGCATACACGATGTCTCGGGTTGTTGCTTTTGCGCTACTTTTAATAAACGCACTATTAAGCGTCGGGCGGAGTTCGCCCAACACCTTTTTGGTAAAGCCTTTGATTATAAAATGTCCAGAGACTCCGACTACCGTTTTGTCCAAAAAACGCAAGGACAAGGACCGTCACGCGAGGTCCGCGGTCCCCACCGACACCACGCCAAAACCGGCTACACGTGGTCCGGTTCTCAGCGAGACGCCTATGCAGTCCCTGACTACCGACGACACTTCTTTGGCGGTGTCTTCTGTAACCGAGACCGCAGGTTCCTCGGGCCATACCCAGACTACAACCACCGAAGCCACTGTGAGCATTGAGCCTCCTAATGTGGACAGGTCCACTTCCACCCATGGTGTCTTTAAACCCTCATCTTCCTTTTTCATTAAGGCCTTTACTAAGTCCAAATCAGCCAGACATCCCAAGAGGCCTGTTGCACAGGGCCCATCTCCAGGCCCCATGCCTAAAAAGCAGATGCTTAAAATGGCTGAGGATTTAATTACTCTTATCAGGGGTTCCCTACCCCATCCAGACAAGAGACCCAGAGTGGAAGAAGATTCTCCCTCTTCTGATCAGGGCTCCATTTTTTTCAGAACATTCTGATGTAGAGGAACACTCTTACTCCCCTTTTGAAGATTCCGATGCAGAGCAGTCCATTCCTTCTGTATCTCCTCCAGAGGATTTTTCTTTTGGGGAAACCTTACACACCTTGAGGGAACACTTCCATTGGGAAGGCCAAGACTTTTCTGATTCCAAGAAAAGACTTAGGGAATTTCTTTTGTTACCTCAACACAGACCTCTGGCGATACCTCCTGTCTTGGGCATACTTGATGATGTTTATTTGGAGGCTTGCCTTAATCCGGATTCCCTGCCTCCTGCCCCAGTCAAGCCTGATAGGTACTACAGCGTTCCTAACTCCCACCAATTTCTTTACAAAAGCCATAATGCTGACCCTGAAACCATTTCTCAAGGCCCCAAGGGAATGAAGGCCTCTACTGCTAAGAATCCACTACCTTCCGAAAGAGAGTCAAGATCCTTAGAAAGGTGGGGAAAAGGTATATACCTCGGCCACCCTAGCCATGAGGGCCTTAAATTGTCAGTTTCATATGCTTAAATATCAGCAGTTTCTGTTATCACAATTAAGAAATAAAATGTCTCAACCTGAACAACCAGATTTGAAGGAGTTGCAGGATATGATGCATAGTGCAGAACAAGTGGGTAAACACACCTTACAATGTGGCTATGATGCCCTAGAGGCCTCAAGTAGAGCTGCTGTTACAGGATCAGTCATTCGTAGACATGCCTGGCTTAGGGAACAAATCTTGCCTGATCATGTGAAAGCTAAACTACTAGATGCTCCTTTACAAAAGGATGTGCTATTTGGTACTAATGCTGAGGAGATACTACGGAAAATGGAAGAAAAAGCCAAATCTATGCAAACTGTCAAAGCTTTTCTACAGGTTCAACCACCACGTTTTAGCAGAAATTGGCCTTCTAAGCACTGGTCCTTTCCAGCCACGGACAAGCCCCAAAGAGGTAGATACAGGCGCACAAGGGGCAGAGGACAGTCACAAGGATCATATAGAGGCAGGCAATGGCAAACTCCAGCACCACGGGGTGGCGAAGACAGTGCACAACAATACAGGAAACAAACCCAATGACTTCCTTCTTTCCATGCAAAGCAAGTCTCAGCTGGCAGCACCATTGGGAGGAAAGCTGGCATTATTTACAAGAAATTGGCATATTGTCACAACAGACAAATGGATCCTGGACGTTATAAACAGAGGCTACAGATTTCATTTTCACACTCTTCCAAAAATGAGAGGCATGCCAAACCTGACACACAATCAAAGGGCAGAGGCACAACTACAAATTTCAAAGGTCATAGACATGAAAGCTATTCAAGAGGTACCTACTCACGAACAAGATCAAGGTTTTTATTCCAGACTTTTTCTGGTACCAAGGAAAGGAACCGACTGGAGACCCATTTTGGACTTATCCATCCTAAACACATTCTTACTCGTACCAAAATTCAAGATGCTCACATTACAGCAGCTTCTTCCCATGCTGGGCAAGGAGTTTTGGCTGGTAATATTGGACCTCAAGGAGGCATACCTGCATGTCCCAATCAGACAAAGCTGCAGAAGATACCTCAGATTTCTTGCAGGTTCAATTCACTATCAATTCTCTGCATTGCCCTTTGGCTTATCTACTGCGCCCAAAGTATTCACGAAATGCCTGGCATCAGTAATTGCCTACTGCAGACTTCAAGGGATACAAATTTACCCTTATTTGGGTGACTGCCTGATCCAAGCGGACAGCAAGCACATACTTCTGGAACATCTGGCTTATGTAACACGGTTACTGAATTCCCTGGGATACACAGTCAACAAAGAGAAATCCAGGCTAACACCATCTCAGAAAATAACTTTCCTGGGTGCCAACTTGGACACAAACACCCAGATGGCCTATCTTATGCCAGAAAAACAGGGGCAACTAACTCAGTACTTCAGAATACTAGCAAATTGTACCAGGCTTACTGCAAGGAAAATCCTGCAGGCTCTGGGCTTCATGGCATCTTGCGATCTGAAGTAGGATATTCATTTGTCTGCAACCTGTGGGTTATGGATCCGATATCGGATCCGAACCGGCATAGTTTCCAGCTATGGATCCAAGCTCTCAGCTCCTCCCCTCACCCATAATGCCCTGCTCTACCCTCATGACCTCAGATCTTGTTTGCCGCGCTGGTAACTGGATGTGGTTTCTATAGCTCTCAGCTAAGTGGAATTTTCTTGTACTAAAATAGAATATTTTTGCTTTCTTTAAACTTTTTTGTGTGAAAGTTGTAGGTTTCCTATTTTTATTGACTGTTTTTAGTTTAATTTTATTTACAGTAGTATATATTTTATTCCCTCCCTCGCTGCGTAGAGTGTGTGTGAGGCCTGTGTGCTTTTATAGTTTATTGTTTTAAGTTACTTCTGTAACTTTTGGTTAATTTTGACTATGGCTGACCAGCCTAAGTCATTTTCTCTAAATGCTCGAGTGTGGCCATAAGCTCTCACCGGCTGATGGCCACACTCGGTGTTAAAGTGTCTTGGGGTTGAACACCTCACATCTGGCTGTTCCATTTGTGCAGGGTTCAACCCCAGGGCACTGAGGAGCGGAGGTCCAAGCTGGTCTTGGCGGGTCTTTTACCGCCGGACTCGGCTCCGACCCGCTCCTTCGGGACTCCTGCGGCTGCAGCTGTTCCCCGTAGCACCCCTCCTGCTCCTGGGACTCAAACTCCGCTTCAGGACAGGAGAGGATGCATCTAAAAGGACGGAGGAGAAGCACCACAAGCGGGCCGAGACCTCTGTTTCGCCGCCAGCCAAGCTTCTCCCGGCTTCCTGTTGGAGCGGTCTCCTCCTTCGGCTCCGGTCACCTGTGTGCTTCTCACGGGTCCTGAGGAGGAGGAGACCGATCTCAGCGAGGCTATCGAGGAGGCATTCCAGGCCTACCTCGGTAGCCTCGTCGAGATCTACCCTTTGGATGCTGATCTGGACCGGATGATGCGAAGGTTCATCCAGGCCCAGATGCAGATGGGAGTGCTCTTGCCTCCCCTCGGGGAGCTCAACACCCTTTCAAGCCTATTGCTCCTTCTCCGACCCGCTTCCGGGTTCGGAGCAGCTGGAGCCGAGCAGCCGGGCCGGGGAGGTCGGAGCCGATAGTACTGGGTACCGGATCCGACCATGCCTCGAAAAGTGCGTCGGACCCGATCTCGGAGCCTGGATCCGAGCTTCGGATCCGGGGATCAGTGCTCCTTGGCCGTCTGTGTCGGAGCGCACTGTCCCGGATCCGAGTGCTGGCGCCGGCTCCGATCCACTCTTCGGATCCGAGGGGAGCATTGTCGGATCCTTTGGTGAGGTCGGCCCCTTCGGCTTTTGATGTAGTGGAGAGGGCTCTGTTGAGGGTTTCGGACCCCGGCACTTGCTTCGGCTCCGTCCGCTCCCTCTGCACTGGGCCAGGCTTCCACCATCCGGCCCTGGGACAGCCCGTTTCTGTGCCCCAAGTTGCTCCTATGGAGCAAATTGCTGCTGCGAGACTCCTCTGACAGCCCCCAGAGGAGGCTCCTGCAAGCATACTGCAAGGAGGCACATTGACTCCCCTGAGTCTCTCACTGAAGACACGGACTTGGAGGAAGGAAGGCTCCCCACGGTCACCCCGAGGATGTCTCCTTGGAGACATCATGGAAATGCTCCGTATCAGGGGTGGTCTGCCCCAAGTCTTCCTCGGACGAGTCCGTGTTCTTGGAGGCATTCACGGGCCCGTCTACCTCTTGGGTGTCCCCCTGCCGACCCCTGGTGGACCTTATTACCACCAGGGCGTGGAAGGAACCGGACACCGTGGAGCCAATTCCCAAAAGACCTGATAAAATCCTTAGCCCGCCTTCTGACAGGACCCATTGGAGTAAGGGGCCTCCTGTAGATGCCATGTTGATGGCGGCCACAAAGAGGGAACTGGCTCAGGAGAGTCCCTCAGTCCACCCACCGAGCAAGGAGTCTCGATGATGGACCGCTTGGGGAAGCGGATGTTCAGTTCGGCGACCTTTCGTAAGGGCTGAACTATTTGGCACATGTTATTCGGATGCAGCGAGACCTTATTAAGTACGCTGCATCCCCTGAGTCCATTTCGGAGGAGGACAGAGCTCTGCACTCCACCAAAATGGCCACTCTTAGGTCAGTCACAATACTTCTATGCGGCTACTCTCCCATGCTACGGGCGCTAGAGCTGCGGGACAGGACTGGTCACTAGGCGTCAGGCCTGGCTCCGCCACTCGATTTTTCTGAGCCCTTCAAGGTTTGCGAACGCCTTTGATGGTTCTGCTCTGTTTGGCAAGACCGTTCGCGAGACGTTGACCCAGAGCGAGAAGGACGGAAGACGCTGTCTGCCGTCGGAATCCGCTTCTGCACCCCAGAGGCCCTATTCTAGGAACCAAAAGGGTCAGAAGAAGATGTGGTTCGAAGTCGCAGCAGTCCCAGCCTGCTCGGACAACCAGTCCTTCCGTGGCAGAGGAGGACAGGGAGGACGCCGCCCTAGAGGCAGAGGGGCTCCCAGAAACTTCGGGTCCAGGGAACCTTTCTCTGAACGGCCGCGCAGCAGCCCTGAGGCTGCCCGACTGCTCTACTCTGGAGGCAGTCGGGGACGTTCGGGGCACCTAGCGGCATGGGAGTCCATAACATCGGACCGCTGGGTTCTCCAAATCATATCCAGGGATATCGCATTCCTTTCCTTCACCTTCCAAAGATGAAGTCCCTCCCAGACGTACCACCCGGTCAAAGGGAGGCCGCTTTAGAAATTGGCCATCTGCTAGAGAAAAGAGCCATCCAGCCCGTTCCCCAGACCAGATCGGATCAGGGTTCTACTCCAGGTTCTTTTTAGTGCCAAAAGGCGGGGAACTAAGACCAATCCTAGACCTCTCTCTCCTGAATCTGGCAGTCCCCAAAGAAAAATTCGAATGGTCACTCTACAATCTATTCTCCCCTTCTGGGAGAATGCCACTGGATGTGCTCGATAGATCTCAAGGACGTACTACCACATCCTAATGGACAGACGCTCCAGGAGGTTTCTCCGCTTCGGCTGGGAGCCAGTCACTACCAGTTCGGGTCCTTCCCTTTGGTCTCACCACAGCCCCAGGGTGTTTACCAAAGTACTAGCAGTGGTAGCGGCCCACCTGAGGCTTCAGGGGTGCAGGTCTTTCCCTACCTGGACGACTGGCTCCTTACCGCCCAACAAGGCATCTACTTCTCTCGGCGAGACTCCTTTCTCCATCTTGCTCCATTTCTGGGCATCACAATAAATACAAAAAGTCCAACCTGGCACCCACTCAGCTCTTAGATTTCATAGGGGCCAGACTAGACACAAGGAGTTCTGAGCCTTCCTCACTGCGGACAGAGTTCTAAATCTGCAGCTCCAGGTGCGGGCCATTCTCCATTCATGTTCTGTTCCAGCGGAGTTGGTCCTGAGGGCTCTAGGGTCCATGGCCGTCGATAGCACTTCTTCCTCTTGCCAGGCTCAATATCGCATTCTACAGTGGACGCTCTTAGTACAGTGGTCATACCTTGCTCTCCCATGTATCATCCCATAGCGATCAGCAAGGCTTGCAAGCGGTCCCTCTTGTGGTGGCTCCACTCCCGGATCTCCACGAGGGTCGCCCATTTTGTGCTTCTCCCCTCGCCACGGTGACCACGGACGCCTCCGCCTCGGGTGGGGGCACTATGGCCGGACAGTCCAAGGCACGTGGAGCGATTCAGAGACCTTACTGCATATCAATGTTCTAGAGATGAGAGCAGTGCTCTTAGCGTTGCTAGCACTTCAGGACTTTCTTCCCTTGGGAACAATTGCGATTCAATCGGACAATATGTCTGTTGTCTGGTACATCAACAAGCAAGGGGAACAAGGTCTTACCCTCTTTGTCGAGAGGCCATGAGAGTTTGGGAATGGGCAATCTCCACCAATCGCTTTCTCATAGCAACGCACATTCGGTCGGTCCAACATCCTAGCGGACAAGCTCAGTCGCACCATTCTGACCCCTTACAGTGGTCTCTCAATTGTCAAGTAGCGAACGCATATTCGCACGGTGGGGAACCCTTCATGCGATCTTTTGCCTCTCCCTCAAACACCAAGTGCGACAGTTTTTTCGCTCTGATACCTCCTCCGGAGGTACCCCAAGAGACGCTCTGGTGCATGCTTGGCCACCCGGTCTTCTGTATGCCTATCCACCCTTGCCTCTGATGCTGCAAGTTCTTCAGAAAGCCTCTCGGTGGGTTGCAGAATGATTCTCATTGCTCCGTTCTGGCCTCGACAGATCTGGTTCCCCTTCCTAAGGTCTCACTCGGTGAATCCTCCTTGGATTCTAGATCCTATTCGGATCTGATATCCCATCCATCCTGCATTCCTCCTCCGAACCTGGACAGCCTGAAGCTGACCGCTTGGCTGCTCAGTTCCACTCTTGATAAGGACTCGGTATCTCTTCACGGTAAAGGCTATTTTGGTGGCGGCTCATAAACCATCCACTAGAAAGGTTTACGAAGCAAATGGAAGCTTCTCTGTGTGGGCGGAGCGGCAAGGCCTAGATCCCTTCACGGTTCCTCTCCCGTAGTGCTTGATTTTCTAACCTCTCTCTTTAATGATGGTGCCAGCAGTTCCACAGTCAAAGTTCAACTGGCGGCAATTTCTCACTATCACATTGGTCAAGAGTCTAATCCTCTTATGTCAGCCAAATTGTGCAAAACTTTTCTTAAAGGTACTTTCCTTCTCAGGCCCCTATTAAGCAAGCAGTTCCTCCTTGGGACCTTTCTTTGGTCCTACAGGCCTTGACCGCTCCCCTTCGAGCCACGGCTACAGTGGACCTCAAATTCTTGTCTTACAAGACAGCCTTTTGGTAGCCATTACATCAGCCAAGAGAGTTTCTGAACTTCAAGCTTTATCAGCTAAACCTCCTTACTTGGTTTTTATCCGGACCGTGTCTCCCTCAGGACCAACCCGTCCTTCCTTCCTAAAATCGCTTCTGAAGCAAACATCAATCAATCCATTAACCTCCCTGTTTTCTTCCCTAAGTATGAAAACAAAGGTGAATATAGGCTACACTCACTAGATGTTCACAGGCAACTAAGATTTTATCTCAACAGGACAGCTGGTCATAGGCAATCCGACCAGCTGTTTATTTCCTTTGCAAAATTCAATTTGGGCAAGCCAATTTCCAAAGTTTCTCTGTCCCGCTGGATTTCACAGTGCATTTTATTGGCTTATCAAGCGTCAGGAAGGCCCGGAGGGTGTTCATGCCCATTCAACCCGGTCAGTATCTACCTCAGCAGCCTTCAAGGCTAGGATTCCTCTGGATGATATTTGTGCAGCAGCTACATGGGCTTCATCTCATACATTTATTTCTCACTATAAGTTGGATCTTGCATCCAGGGGTAGAGCATCCTTTGGCTCAGCGGTGCTCGAATATCCTTCCATGATGGCCGCCCAAGATTCAGGTAGCTGGGGACTCTGTCCCACAGGTTGCAGACAAATGAATATCCTACTTCAGATTTAGAAGTTATGTACTCACCATAACGTTCCATCTGAGTAGGTGTATTCATTTGTCTGCAACCATCCCGCCCTCCTATCCCCCTGGCCTTTCAGTTTCCTGCATATTACTTGTTACCCTTTTGAGGGTATTGTTGCTTTGGCAAACTCGATCTGAGGTCATGAGGGTAGAGCAGGGCATTATGGGTGAGGGGAGGAGCTGAGAGCTTGGATCCATAGCTGGAAACTATGCCGGTTCGGATCCGATATCGGATCCATAACCCACAGGTTGCAGACAAATGAATACACCTACTCAGATGGAACGTTATGGTGAGTACATAACTTCTAATTCTTTTAATCCCATGTGCAAAGTTGCATATGAGGAAACTTCAGTGGTACCTAAAAGACCTATGGTCTCAACACAGTCACAGTTTGGAAACAATAATACCAATAATTCCATGTTTGCAAAAGGAATTTTTATGGTGGGCCCAAGCATGTCAAACAAACACAGGTCTCCCATTCTGCAAGCCTCAAGCAAATCAAGTCATCACAACAGACGCCTCAGATTACACCAGGGGGGCGCACATGACAGACAGGTGCATTCAGGGCAAATGGTCCCAAAAGGAAAAGCACCTTCACATCAATCAGAAAGAAATACTAGCAGTGATAAATGCAATTACAGCTTTCAAGCACCTCCTGCATCCAGGACAATTATTGATAAGAACAGACAACACCACAGTAATGTGGTACATAAACAAACAAGGAGGAACACATTCATACCCCCTGTGCAGACTAGCCATGACACTTTGGAACTTGGCTCTGGAATGGCAAATCGAACTTCAGGCACAGTACTTGCCAGGTTTGGAAAACACGCTGGCAGACAATCTAAGCTGAAATATGACGGATCCACACGAATGGAAGTTGCATCCTCAAGTGTTTACAAAGATAATCCAAGCGTGGGGGAGGCCAGACATAGATCTCTTTGCCTCCCACAGAAATCATCAATTGGAAAAGTTCTGTTCAAGGACCTTTCATCCAAAGGCCTGGAGAGTGGACGCCCTTTCATTCAGTTGGACAGCATGGACAGTTTACGCTTTCCCACCTCTGCCTCTTCTGCCCAAGGTACTCTTGAAAGCAAGAGCAGACAGACCGAAGATGATACTGATTGCTCCAGACTGGCCAAGACAACACTGGTACCCACTCCTGAGGAGCCTAACACATACTCCTCCCTGGACCCTACATCTAATGCCTCTTATGCTGACTCAGCACAACTACAAAACTCTTCACAGTCAGCTGAAAACAGTCTCGCTGCATGGAAAATTCCTTAGCACCACAACAGACCCTACTCCCCAAAGAGGTGCAGGATGTCATTTTGGAGGCCAGAAGGCCATCTACTAGAAAGGCTTACTCCGCAAAATGGAAACGGTTTTGCTCTTGGAATGAGAAAAAAGGCCAGGACCCTAGAAAACTGAATTTGCCTCAGGTATTACAGTATCTAGCTGAGCTGCTGAACAGTGGACTTTCATTTTCCTCCATAAAAATCCATGCCTCAGCCATTTCTGCAGAATTCAACACTGATCCACCCTTATTCTCTCACCCACTCTTAAGACAGTTCCTCAGAGGGGCTAAGAATATAAGACCACCAAGGAAACAACCAATACCAGCCTGGGATCTTAATTACATTCTAGAAAAATTAACTTTGCCTCCCTTTGAACCAGCTGCCTCAACAGATTAGCAATATTTGTCCTGGAAAACAGCCTTCCTTCTGGCCATTACCTCAGCTCGTAGGGTTTCGGAACTACAAGCCCTCATGGCTGTGCAGCCCTTTCTCATCTTCCATCAGGACAGGGTTTCCCTTCGAACCAACCCGTCATTTATGCCTAAACTGGTATCCAGGGTAGCTTTAAATCAAGCCATACACTTACCTACCTTTTACCCCAATCCTCAAAACAAAGGGGAAAGGCTGCTACACTCCTTAGACATCCATAGACAGCTACGTTATTATTTGGACAGAACAAAGCCTTTCAGGAAATCAGAACAACTTTTTGTGTCCTATGCTGTAGGAGCTCAAGGGAAGCCAGTTACCAAACAAGACAATTTCAAAATGGATAGGCCACTGCATACGGTTTTGTTACTCCTATCATGGAAAATCTGTCCCTACAGGCATCAGATCCCACTCCACCAGGGCCACAGCTACCTCTACAGCCTTCCTCAGAGGAGTTCCTACCAAAGATATTTTGGAGGCAGCCACTTGGAGTTCTGTGCATACCTTCACAAAACACTACCACCTGCCTTTATATTCCAAAACTAGAGCAGGCTTTGCCACTGCTGTGTTGCAGGGCATTCTGGCTCATCCCAGTTCCACCTAGTGCCTACCACCCTGTGCGTAGCTTTGGGATTCTACCCATCTGTGATTACTGCAGCTGTATGCACGATGAACATAGTACAGTTTTGTACCTACCATAAATGTAGATGTTCGAGTGCTAATACAGCTGCAGTACAGTTTTCCCTCCCTCCTTCCCCTCTTGGTAAAGGCCTAGGGCCTAACCCCTCTTCATACAACCTGATTGGGTTATCCTTCTATGGTATATTTGCTTGCAACTACTGATTTTTGATTATATTGCATTATATGTATATATAAATATAGTTTATGTATTGCCTTCCTTCTGGGGGCACCTGACATCTGGGGCAAGAAAGACTGAAGAAAATGGCGTCGGCTGTGTCTTATATACCCCTGCCTCATTGACGTCAGGAAAGAAAGCGACAACAAACGACGCCGGACCTAGACTTTGGAATTCGGCTACCGAGGACCCGCCTGACGGCAGAAAACCCATCTGTGATTACTGCAGCTGTATTAGCACTCGAACATCTACATTTATGGTAGGTACAAAACTGTACTTTACAGTAATTTCTTTGAGAACACAAACAACTGTCTTAGTATGTTCCATCCCATGGGAAATGTTTTACAATCTGAAGCAATTGTTCCTGAATGTATGCTGTGAGTAATTTCCTTACTAATGTTGTTGAATCAATATTCTTCCAGTCTGTTTTTGGTAAATTTAAGTCCCCAGCTAATATTATTCTTTTCTCTTGTGTTTCATGCAAGAATATGAATTCCTCTAGATCATCTGCACTTGACTTTGGTGTTCTATACACTCCAACAATTGTTATATGTTCCAGGGTTGTTTTTATTGTCACATTTACACAGTCTATAGTATTGGTGTTATCATTAAACATGTAATAATCACATATCTCATAGCTATCTTTAATCCTGTCATAACACTTCCACCTGATTTTTTGTTAGAATGTCTACTTTAAAAACATTTATACCCTGACAGAACTGGTTTCCAGTCATTGTTCTTTAACCATGTTTTACAAACAATAACATCAACAATCTCGTCATAATGTAGCAAATGTTCCAATAAAAAACTTTATTATTAATGCTCCTGGCATTAACAACCATCAGCGATGCATCAGATGTTGCTATCTGTGAAATGTTAAATTTTCTACCTGGCAAAAATGCTGCCTAGTGTCTGTCAAATATTGCAAAATGTCTGCTGCAAAGATTCTCTTCACTGATCTTGACAAATGCACACCATCCTGTCTGAATACGTGCGCCCAAAACAAGGCTTGGATGCTCTACACATTTCCATTTTTTAAAACAGGACATTTTTTCCACATAGGTATTTACCCAAAAAATCTTTTCATTCACAGTAACCTGACTATCCTTTCTATAAGTAATGTGTGAAAAATACAATGTCCTTCATGGATGCATCTGCAGTCATAACAACAGGGTTGTCCTGTCGTCAGGCAGCCCTTCAGTCGGCCGGATTCCAAAGTCCGGGTCCGGCTTCGGCTGATGTCGCACTTCACCCGACGTCATCTCTGTTGGTCTTCGGGTATAAAGGCATCAGCCGACGCCATTTTCCTCAGTCTTTCTTGCGCGTGGCCGGAAGCAGAAGCTGTTCGCAAGTGCCGGTCGGTCGGATCCAGAGATTACTTCTACCGAATACTACTTGAAGACTTCTAAAGCTAAGTACCCGTTGGGGACTCTTTCTTGCCACAGCCGATGTCAGAAAAAGTTAATAATTGTTTAACCTGTGGGAAACAAATACCTCATAAGGATTTCCACTCTTACTGTCTGCCTTGTTTAGGCCCAGCCCACGACGTAGCAGCCTGTTCGGCCTGTGCTTCTTTCAACCGACGACGCTTAGGCCGGTCGGAGTTTGCTGAACAGTTTTTCGGTTCTGTTTTGCGTATATTATGCCGCCGGATCCTCCGACTACCCAAACTGTTAAAAACGCAAAGATAAAGACCGACACTCGCGATCCGCGGTTTCGCCGAAACCATGGTTAAGCAAACATGAGTGTCTCGGTTTCGGCGAAACCGAGAAGCTGATCAAAATACAGCAGAATCTATCACTACCACTGAGGCCCCTGCTACTTCTCTTGAATCGGCCTCAGAAATTTTATCCACTACGGTGGTTGCCACTGACTTATCAGACACCATTCCCTTGGATGTGTCTACCCCAGCACGTGGTGCTGCTAGGCCTCCAGCAGCCATATCCATTAAGGCCTTTGCCAGGGCCAAAGCAGCCAAAACTACTAGAACAGTGCCTGCTAAACCCCTACAACACGGCCCTCTTCTAGTTCACAAATGCTTACCCTGGCAGAAGATTTAATTTCATTAATTAGGGGATCTCAATCTCACCCAGACAGGGCCTCTCAGCCCCCAGAGAAGAGACCTAGGGCAGAGCCCCCCGAGCCTGTGTCCACTGATGATTCTGCTGATGAATCAGACATAACAGACCAGCCAGAGGCTCCTTTCTCCAATTTTGAAGACTCAGATGCTGAAGAATCCATTCCAGCTGCCTCCCCACCAGAAGAATTTTCCTTTGGGGAAACCTTACATGCCATGCGAGAGCAGTTCCAATGGCAGCAGCAGGATTTCTCAGACTCCAGAAAAAGACTTAGAACCTTTCTGCACCTTCCACAACACAGGCCCTTAGCTATACCTCCTGTGCTCTCTGTAGTGGATGATGCCTTCAATGATGTCTGCTCTGCGCCAGATTCTTTACCTCCAGCCCCTGCCAAACCAGACAGATTTTACACGGTACCAGACACTCATCACCACCTTTACAAGGCCCCACTTGCAGACCCGAAACTATATCCCAGGGTCCCAAGGCAGTAGCATGACCACAGCTAAAAACCCTATTCCTTCTGAAAGGGAAGCCAGGTCTTTAGACAGATGGGGCAAAAAGGTTTACACTTCAGCTACTCTCTCAGCTAGAGCTTTAAACTGTCAGTTTCACATGATACAATACCAAGAGTTTATGCTTGATCAGTTAACAAAAAAGCTATCCTCTGATGAATCAATTGATAAGAAATATGTATTAGAAATGGTAAATAACATACAACAGGTTAGTAACCATTCCTTAAAATGTGGCTATGATGCACTGGAGGCTTCATTTAGATCAGCCATGACTGGTACAGTGATAAGAAGGCATGCATGGCTAAAGGAACAAGCTTTACTGGATCGTGTTAAAGCCAAGTTATTAGATGCTCCTATGGATAAGACCAGCTTGTTTGGTACACCTGCCCAGCAGGTAATGAAGAAAATGGAAGAAAAGGCAAAATCTGTTCAAACGGTTAAAGATTTCTTGCAGGTCCAACCCCCAAGGTTTAGCAGGAACTGGCCTGCCAAAAATTGGTCCTTTCCTGACTCCACAAGATCCCAAAGGGGCAGGAATAGACGTTCCAGAGGCAGAAACCAATCCAGAGGAGGTGCCTACAGAGGACGACAGTGGCAAGGTAACAACAGAGGCACAGACACAACCACTGCCACTACAACAACACAGCCACAGTGACTTAACTCTAAAACCGCCTACCAGGGAACAAATAGCAGCTCCATTAGGCGGCAAATTAACCTTATTTTCAAAGAACTGGCACTATATCACAAAAGACAAGTGGATTTTACAAACCATAGATCAAGGTTACCGGTTCCACTTCCACACTTTACCAGTCAAAAGAGGAATGCCAAATCTACCTCCAAATCAAAAAACAGAGGCTCTACAACAGATAATGCAGTTAGCAAACATGAGAGCTGTGGAAAGAGTGCCAACAACAGAACAAGGAAAGGGATTCTACTCAAGACTATTCCTAGTTCCAAGAAAGGAAAAAAGTTGGAGACCTATTCTCGACCTGTCCACTTTAATACATACATCATTGTCCCAAAATTCAAAATGCTGACCCTACAGCAACTTCTTCCCATGCTGGGCAAGGAGTGTTGGCTGGTAACTCTAGATCTCAAGGAGGCATACCTGCACGTCCCCATTCGACCAATCTGCAGAAGATACCTCAGATTTCTTGCAGGATCAGAGCATTATCAATTCTCAGCATTGCCCTTTGGCTTATCTACTGCGCCCAGAGTATTCACAAAATGCCTGGCATCAGTAATCGCCCACTGCAGACTACAGGGAATTCAAATTTACCCATACCTGGACGACTGCCTGCTACAAGGGACAACAAAAGCAAGTTGACAACAGATTTACAAAGGGTCATTTACTTGCTACAAGCACTGGGATACACAGTCAATTTACAAAAATCAAGGCTGATACCATCCCAGACAAGGACATTCTTGGTGAATTGGACACAGTAAAACAAATGGCTTTCCTAACTGCAGAAAAACAAAGAGAACTCCCTCTTTACTTCTTGGCACTAACAAAACAGAACAAGTTAACAGCAAGAAAAGTACTGCAGGCCTTGGGCTTCATGGCATCATGCATAATCTTGGTCCCACTTGCCAGACTACATATGAGAAAACTACAGTGGTACCTAAAGAATTTATGGTCCCAACACAGGCACAGCCTAGAAACAGAAATTCCATTAATTCCATGCTTAAAACAGGAGTTCCTATGGTGGGCTCAAGCATGCCAGTCAAACCCAGGGCTACCCTTTCGCAGATGTCAAGCAAGCCAGACCATCACAACAGGCGCTTCAGACCTAGGATGGGGGGCCCACATGCTGGACAAATGCGTGCAAGGATTGTGGACGCAGGATCAACTTCACCTGCACATCAACCTAAAAGAAATGCTGGCAGTAAAACTGGCAATCCAAAACTTCAGACCATTTCTCAAAGAGGGCCAGTTGATGATAAGGACAGACAACACCACAGTCATGTGGTACATCAACAAACAGGGAGGCACTCATTCATACCCCTATGCAGAATGACTTTGGAGCTGTGGAACCTGGCACTCAGCTACAACATCCAGATACAGGCAATATTTGTACCGGGAAAAGAAAATACTCTAGCAGACATACTAAGCAGAACCACATCGGATGCCCACGAATGGATGCTACATCCGGACATCTTCAAGACCATCTCAAAGAAATGGGGAATGCCTCAGATAGATCTATTTGCTTCCCCTCTCAATCACCAGCTCAAAACGTTCTGCACAAGGACATTCCACCCACTAGCATGGAAAGTGGATTCGCTCTCCTTCAGCTGGAAAGGCCTAACAGCATATGCATTCCCACCTCTTCCCTTGATACACAAGGTATTACTAAAAATCAAGGAAGAGCGTCCAAGGATAATCCTAATAGCTCCAAACTGGCCAAGACAACACTGGTACCCACTGCTCAGGAGCATGTCTCAGAACAATATGTGGCCAATACCCTGATGCCTTTGATGTTAACTCAGAACAACTACAGCATCATGCATCCAAACCTAAAACGTTGCAACTGACTGCATGGAACATCACATAGCAGCAGCTAATCCAGAACTTTCCCAAAGAGTTAAAGACATTATTCTTGAAGCCGCAGACCTTCAAAAAGAAGGAACTATGCAGGAAAATGGAAAAGGTTTGTCATTTGGAGTACTGAAAGAGGAAAAGATGTGTCAAACATAGATATGCCTAACATTCTGGAGTATCTGGCAGAACTTCTACATTCAGGCCTGTCCTACTCCTCCATCAAGATACATGCATCAGCTATATCAGCAGAATACAGCTTTGATCCACCTGTTTTTCACACCCATTACTCAGACAGTTCCTCAGAGGAATCAAGAATGTAAAACCTCCAAGGAAACCACCATTACCAGCTTGGGACTTGAACTTTGTGCTAGAAAAGTTGACACTATCACCCTTTGAGCCAGCAGCAACAGCAGACCTACAGCATCTATCGTGGAAAACCGCCTTCCTACTGGCAATAACCTCAGCCAGGAGGGTTTCTGAACTCCAGGCCCTAATGGCAGTACAACCCTTCCTAATCTTCCATCAAGATAGAGTGTCCATGAGGACTAATCCTACATTTATGCCTAAGGTGGTATCCAGAGTGTCTTTAAACCAGGCAATCCACCTACCTACCTTCTTTCCCAACCCACAAAACAGAGGGAAAGAATACTGCATACCTTGGATGTACATAGACAGCTACGCTACTACCTGGACAGAACAAAAGTAGCAGAAAAACTGATCAGCTTTTTGTAGCCTATGCAACAGGAAGGGAAGGAAAAGCTATTTCCAAACAGACAATCTCCAAATGGATAGGAAATTGCATACGGTTCTGTTACTCCTTCCATGGAAAACCAATTCCACAGAACATAAGACCTCATTCTACAAGGGCAACAGCCACTACCACAGCCTTTTACGAGGAGTGGCAACCAAAGACATTATTGAGGCGGCTACTTGGACCTCCGTGCATACATTTGCCAAGCATTATAATTTGCCTCTATATTCCAGATCCCGAGCAGGGTTTGCCACTGCTGTACTGCAAGGGATCCTAAACACACCATAATCTAGTTTCTTCCTCCTCCCTAGTTGGCTATGGTATTCTACCCAGTTGTTATGACTGCAGATGCATCCATGAAGGACATAGTACAGTTTTGTACCTACCATAAATGTAGATGTCCAAACTGGATAGCATCTGCAGTCAGGATTACCCTCCTCCTTCCCCTCTGTGGTACTCCTAGGGTGTTTACCCTCCTAATAGCTAGCTGGTGGGGAGTCTTTTATGGTGTATTTGTTGTATATATGTACATACATGCTTATTTTTGTGTTTACCACTATCTTTTTGGAAACATTGGCATTTATCCAAAATTTTTAGCCTTCAAGAGGGCTACTGGCATCTGGGGCAAGAAACACTGAGGAAAATGGCGTCGGCTGATGCCTTTATACCCGAAGACCAACAGAGATGACGTCGGGTGAAGTGCGACATCAGCCGAAGCCGGACCTGGACTTTGGAATCCGGCCGACTGAAGGGCTGCCTGACGACAGGACAACCCTGTTGTTATGACTGCAGATGCTATCCAGTTCGGACATCTACATTTATGGTAGGTACAAAACTGTACTTTCTCACACCAGTACAAGCGGTCTAAGAGAGCTATCAGTTCCCTACTAACAGTCAGAGAATCTTTGTTGGTGACATCATCTGTACCAACATGAATAAAAACAGATTCATACTTCCTTACATTAAAGCGTTCCAAGGCTTGTCTTACATCTTCTATTTTTGCTCCTGGCAAGCATAACACTATTCAGTGTTCTTTATCTTCTCTGCAAATATATCACTTCCTCTAATAATTGAATCTCCAATTATAAGAATATCTTTGCTGGCCAGCTCTGAAGAATCTTCAGCTTCTAATACAGTGATATCTGCTCTATCAATTGTTACGAAGGACAGATCTTCATCCCTATTAGTCTTATTAATCCTGCTGTTTTCATTGTGTATTAAATTCTCATCCAGCTGGCATTGTAAATTCATAGCTTCAGCCATGTAGTCAGCATCTGTCTTTTTCTTCTTTTTTCTTACAGTAATGTTCTTCAATCCTTCCACGTTCAATTTTGGTTTCTTCCTTCTCACCTGCCCCATGCCTCTTTTTTCTACTTTCTCAGTTGGAAAGATGATGCCTTTTAATGTAGACTGAAGGTTTTCTGACAGAAAAATATCATCATTCCCTGTCACCTGTGTGTTGCATTACAAAGCAGCCATTTTTACTACATATTCTCTTTCCTTTACAGTCATTAATTAGTTTCTTTTTCTTCCTTGTTATTTGTTGTGAACTTCCTTTTTCTTTTTTTTGTTTCCTTCTAAACAAACTGGATCCTCAGATTGCTGAATACTTGCATCCAGAATTCCAAAGTTGTCAGGGGCATAGTCTTGTTTCATAGGGGTTGAATGATTTGCAGAAAATAGATGCATCATTTCCTAAATGTGTTCTATGCCTAACATTTTTAGTTCATCAGTCCAGTCATTAATATATGAAACAACAGTTCTCCAAGCCATGCCAATTGCACAAGTGCAATTGTCATTAAGTCTAGATTTACTTCTAACAATGGTAAGCAAATTATCCAACTTTTGACACGAAGAGCAGATCACCAGTGTGATCAGTTGTTACCTTTAAATATGCATGCCATTTATTACACTGTGCAATATATTTGTGCATTAGCAAATCGTTAATTGTGTACTCATTTAAGGAATCCATATTCAGCTTCAAATGAATAAAATATTGCAAAAGAAAAGAATAATCAAAATCAGTAACCACAGAATTCAGAGAGTACTTAAATTTGTATGACAAAAAAATCACATCAGCAATGTACAACTAAATAATAAATTACAGTAAAGTTGTTCTGACCATACATACAAGTTCTACAAGCCAGACAAAGGTCACTATCGCTCGCAGTCGCACTTCTTTTTAACAGTAAAGATGAATCACAAATCAAGATAGGATTGTTTGGATATACTCAGGATTTTTCCTCTCTGCAGTCTCTTTAAATTTGTAGCTGTCTAGGCCCCTTGGTGTGGCTAGAGCTTGCCAGTCTAAAACCTACCCCTTTCTAACGACCAACAGTGAAATTAAAGATAAAACAACAAAATATGAATCAGAGTAAATCTTGCTAACAAGCAGTCCCTTCCTACCTACAAACAGTGAAAACAAATATAATATAAATTCAAATAAAACTTCTTTTACCAGTCAACTCCACAGTAAATCACAAACCAAGGTAGGATTGTTTAGATATGTTCAGGAATTGACAGGAATTTCATAAAAATAATTTACCAAAGTTGATACAAGTAAAGTACAAGGTATTATTGGCAAGATTTTGTAAAGTTTAGGTAATACTGTTGACTGAATTCATGTCTGACTAAATCATTTTGCAGAGCTCTGAAATTAAGCTGCAGTCATTTGGCCATCTTGGCTATGCCCCATCATTATGCTTCTCCTGAAGAGGAATCTACTAGTGCAGACTCTCTTATTGAGAGTTTACTTTTGGGACTACTTACTATTGCTATAATGAGGGAGTACTTCAAGTGGACTGCTCCCAAGTTTCTGATGTGCAAAAGAGATGATAGGAGCTCCTACAAATGGAGTCTCCTTCACCATCTGCTGTCCCTCCAGTATTACCTGCTTTAGTGGATGCCTTTTCCTCAGTATCTCAGGTTCCTGATTCTCAGCTTCCTGCTCCTAAGAAGCCTGACCATTTCTACAAAGTGCCTGATTGCAAATTTCTTTATAAGTGCCAATCTGCTGACCCTTAGGTGGTCTCTGTGGCTTTAGATAAGTCTTCAAAATTCCTGCCCACCAATAAACAACTTCCCTCTGATAAGGAAAGCAGGACAGTGGAAAGACTGGAAAAGAAGGTCTATACTTCGGCCACCCTTGCCTTTTGTGCTATTAATTACCAAACTTGTATGTCTAGATATGTTTTGTCCCTCCTGTCCCAGGCTACTCAGACTATTTCTGACCTTCCAGATTCCGAAAGGAAGACTTCTGGCTTGTCTTTGTTAAGGGCTTCCTCTCAGGTGGCTTGCCATTCTATCAAGTGCAGCTATGGTGCATAGGGTTGCTACTTTAGGATCTGCATTGAGGAACTATTCCTGGCTAATGCTTCAACCACTGCCAGATAACATAAAAGCTAAGTTGATGGATGCCCCTTTAGACAGCAGTGGCTTGTCTGGTACTGTTGCTGCTGACTTGTTTAAGTTTTTGCAGGAGAAAGGCAAGGAGTTACGGGACTTGAAACATGTTTTGGTTTCACCTGTGTCTAAGTTCCAAATTAATTACCCTTCCAAGCCACCTTTTGTTTGGAGATGGACCCTTCCTCCTCCTAAAAGTAAGAAAAGTGGAAAGAGGGCTCCTGCGCCTAAGACTACTTAGGGTTCTTCTGCACAGAAGCAAGCCTTTCTTGACAAACCAGCTAGTATCTGACTGTCACTCTTCTCTCAGCCTCATTCCTGTTTTGCTTTGTCTCTCTCTCTCTCTCCCAGTTTGGTCAAGCATTACCCAAGGCTCATGGGTTCTTTCAGTAATTTAAAAAGGGTATTTAATGGTTTGGAAATCCCTTCCTCCCTTGATGGGCATTCCTCAACCACCTCAGGAACAATTACATTTATTCCCAGAGGTACTTCAGGAACTGTTAAATCAGGGAACTATTCCACAGGTTCCACAGAAAGGGGAAAAGGATTTTATTCAGGAATGTTTCTGGTTCCCAGAAAGGCGCGTCCTTGGAGACCCATTCTGGATCTTTCACATCTAAATACTTTTCTGAAGATTCCTTCCTTTTGCATGCTATCTCTATGGACTTTTTTCCTGTTACTTCTTCCTCAAGCTTTCATGGCCTGTCTGGATATCAAGGATGCCTACCTTCACATACCTGTTCATCCCCTTTAAAGGAAATTGTTTCTGTGTTGCTTTTTGACATTTACAGTTCTCTGCTTTGCCCTTGGCCTTTCTACTGCCCCAAGGGTATTCAACAATGCCTAGCTCCTGTGACTGCTTTTTGCAGGCTTCAAGGCATCCAAGTTTTTCCTTACCTAGATGATATCCTGTTTCAGGCATCCTCTCCAGAGACCTTACTGCAAAACTTCCAGTTTGTGATTACTATTTTGCGAAGTCTGGGGTTCACAATAAACTTCAAAAAGTCATCTCTAAGAATTTCTCAAGATCATGTTTTCCTAGGATGCAGGATTCAGACAGTTCCCATGCTGGAATCCTTGCCCCTGCCAAAGGCTTTGACACTCATTGCCTACTTTCAAAATCGTATTCTGACCGTTCTCACAGCCAGAGAGTTTCTGAGACTTCTGGGATTGATGGCATCCACCATTCCTGTGTTACCTTTAGCCAAACTCCACATGAGAAAATTTCAGTGGTGCCTGAAATCAGTTTGGCAACATGTACATCCCCTAGAATTTGCAGTTCTTATTCCCTGATGTAGCTTCAGTGGTGGATTCAGCATTTGTCTCTGAACCCAGGCCTTCACTTTCATCCACCTCTTCCATCTCAAGAACTGTTCACAGCTGCCTCAGAGGTAGGTTGGGGAGCAGCCTTTGGCACAATGAGAGTGCAGGGGGTCTGGTCTGCTCTTAGGCAAAATGAGCACATCAGCATCAGAGATGAGAGTGCTCCTGCTGGCTCTTCAGGTCTTCCATCTTCTTTTTTTTTCTCCAGGTCCTGTCAAAATATTTACAGACAACACCACAGTCCTGTGATATGTAAACAAACATGGGGGAACAAAATCTTACCTTCTCTCCAGGCTTCCTCTCATGGTATGGGAGCTTGTGCTTCAGCATCATGTGACTGTTCAGGCAGTTTATATTCCCTCAGGTCAAAATTGTGTGGCAGACACTCTGAGCAGGTCCTTGACTCAATCCCGTGAATGGATGCTTGACAGTGATGTGTTTCTGGACATTGTCCAAAAGTGGGGTACTCCTGAAATAGATCTTTTTGCCTCTTATCTGAACAGTCAACTTCCTCAACTTTGTGCCAGAGTCCCAAGTCCTCTGGTTTGGAAGGTGGACACCCTCTTTTTTTCTTGGAAGTGGATGTTTCTACTATATGCCCCCCCCCCCCCCATTTTGAACATTCTGTTCAAGATTCAACATTACAAACCCAGAATCTTGCCAGTGACTCCCTTTTGGCCAAGACAGCATTGGTTCCTTCTTCTTCTGCATTTAGCCAAGGGCAGTCATCACAAGTTACCTCACAGGGTGGACCTACTCACACAAGACAAAGGATCTCTAATTCACCCTCACCTTAAACTGACTATATTTTCTAAAAGGCATCCTTGACATTAGACCACCCAGGAAGCCTGTTCCGTGTCCTGGGGATCTTCGTTTCTCCAAAAAAAAATTATTAAATTGACTCTGCTTCCTTTTGAGCCTGCGGTTTCAGCTTCCTTGCAACGTTGCTCCTGGAAGACTGTTTTGTTGTTGGCCCTTACTTCATCCAAACGTGTCTGAGCTTCAAGTCGTTATGGCTTGTCCTCCTCCTTTGGTTTTTCATAAGGACCGGGTGTCCTTGCATACTAATCCTTTTTTTATGCCTAAGGTGGTGAATGAGTTGTCACTTAATCAGTCTATTCATTTACCTACTTTTTTCCCTTCTCCACAATCTCCTAGCGAGAAGGTACTACACACCTTGGACGTGCATAGACAACTCAGACTTTATTTGGATAAGACTAAGGCTATCAGGAAATCTGATCAGCTTTTTGTTTCTTTTCATCCCAGGTCTTTGGGATTGGGTGTTTCCAGATGTTTCTTCTTGGACTTCTAAAGCTATTTCTTTTTGTTATATTTTTTCATGGTAATGCTCTTCCTTTCTCTGTTAAAGCTCACTCTACTAGGGCTGTGGCTTCTTGTGGTGCTTTTTTCAAGGGGTTGGACACTTAACTCCATTCTTGAGGCAGCTACCTGCATGTCAATGCATACTTTTACCAAACACTACAAGTTAGATGGAATTTCCAAAGCTAGAGTTGGTTTTGCTAGGGCCATTTTTTATGGCTTTCTATAGAGTTCTGTGGGTCCTTCCTCCTCCCAAGTTTCTTCTTGAGCTTTGGCACTCTCCTTCATGTTAAGAATACTGCAACAGTAGAGTAGAAGGACATAGTGTAGTTGTGTAAAATCTTACCATAACGATAATGTCCTTCTCTTCACTGTTACAGTATTCAGTCCTTCCCTCCTACCCCTGGTACTTTTTTCTCTTCTGGATGTACTGTTATCTTTTCCTTGGACTGGGGTTTCTGCTGGGGAATTCATTTGAGGATGGCACATCTGGATGTCATTTTTATGCCCTACATACGTGAGTAGCATAGAAAGGGCATACATTAGGTAGTAAAAGGCTTTGGTATACTAACTGGATGTCAGGCTACCCTAGGTGGGTAATCCCTCATGATAAGAATACTGCAATAGTGAAGAGAAGGACATCTGTCATTACGGTATGCTTTTACACAACTATACTGTCTGTTTAGCTAGGGCCTTTTTTATTCTAGAATTTAAGGTGCATGCCTCTGCCATCTCAGCTTGCCTTTCTTGTTCCCCATCTGTCTGTTCTCACCCCCACCTAAAACTGTTCTTTGGAAGGGATTATTCACTTAAGCCCCCCCCCCCCCCAAAAAAAAGTAACCCAGTTCGTATCTGGGATTTCAACTGTGTACTGGATAAACTCACTTTGCCTTTCTTTGAGCCAGCAGCATCTGCCTTTCTAAAGATGCTCTGTTGGAAAACCATCTTACTAATAGCTATCACCTCAGCAAGGCGGGTCTCGGAGCTGTAAGCCCTTATGTGCAAAGAGTCTTTCACCTCCTTTCACAGGGATAGGGTAACCAGTAGAACTAATCCTTTCTTCATGCCCAGCTGGTATCAGAACTTTCTCTAAACCAGACTATCCACCTCCCAGTTTTCTTTTCTAATACACAGCACAAAGCAGAACAAATCCTGCATTCTCTGGATGTGCACAGACAAATCAAATGCTACCTAGGCAGGACAAAAAAAAACTCCAATAGAGCAGTCCAGTAGCTAGTGGCTTTCGCAGAGGGGAAAAGGGCAGACCTGTTTCCTCCAAATGGATAACCAGTTGCATTAAATTCTGTTACACTCACCATGGAAAATTCCTACCTGATTAGTTCAAAACCCACTCCACCAGACACAGGACTGCTATTACTGCCTTCGTCAAAGATGTTCATAGCCAGGCCATCCTAAAAGCTGCCACTTGAAACTAAGTGCAAGCACTTGCTAAACACTACCATTTAGGCATTGCCTCCAGTGTTAGAGCAGGGATGTTCATCGTGCATACAGCTGCAGTAATCACAGATGGGTTTTCTGCCGTCAGGCGGGTCCTCGGTCAGCCGAATTCCAAAGTCTAGGTCCGGCGTCGGTTGTCGTCACTTTCTTTCCTGACGTCAGTGCGACAGGGGTATATAAGACACAGCCGACGCCATATTCTTCAGTCTTCTTTGCTGCGCGGTGCCCGAAGCAGAAGCAGTTCGCAAGTGCCGGTCGGCCAGCTCCTGAAATTACAAATAATTGGAAACCAAAGTCTTCTTTAAAGCTAAGTACCCCGTTGGGGAAACTTTTCTTGCCTCAGACCGATGTCAGACAAAGTTAACAATTGTATTTCTTGTGGGAAGCAAATACCGCATAAGGATTTCCATTCCCTCTGCATACCTTGTTTAGGCCCAGACCACAACGTCTCGGCCTGTCGCTTTTGCGCTACTTTCAATAAACGCACTATTAAGCGTCGGGCGGAGTTCGCCCAGCACTTTTTTGGTAAAACCTTTGATTATAAAATGTCGTCGGATACTCCGACTACCGTTTTGTCCAAAAAACGCAAGGACAAAGACCGACACGCGAGGCCCGTGGTCTCCACCGACACCATGCCAAAACCGGCTACACGTGGTCCGGTTCTCAGCGAGGTGCCTACGCAGCTCCTGACTACCAACGACACTTCTTTGGCGGTGTCCTCTGTAACCGAGACCGCAGGTACCTCGGCCCATACCCAGACTACAACCACCGAAGCCACTGTGAGTGTTTAGCCTCCTAATGTGGATAGGTCCACTTCCACCCATGGTGTTTTTAGACCCTCATCTTCCTTCTCCATTAAGGCCTTTACTAAGTCCAAATCAGCCATGCATCCCAAGAGGCCTGTTGCACAGGGCCCATCTCCAGGCCCCATGCCTAAAAAGCAGATGCTAAAAATGGCTGAGGATTTAATTACTCTTATCAGGGGTTCCCAGCCCCCTCCAGACAAGAGACCCCGAGTGGAGGAAGCTTCTCCCTCTTCTGACCGGGATTCCATTTTTTCAGAACATTCTGATGAAGAGGAACACTCGTACTCCCCTTTTGAAGATTCAGATGCTGAGCAGTCCATTCCTTCTGTATCTCCCCCAGAGGATTTCTCTTTTGGGGAAACCTTGCACACCTTGAAGGAACACTTCCATTGGGAAGGCCAAGACTTTTCTGATTCCAAGAAAAGACTTAGGGAATTTCTTTTGTTACCTCAGCACAGACCTCTGGCGATACCTCCTGTCTTGGACATACTTGATGATGTTTACTCGGAGGCTTGCCTAAATCCGGATTCCCTGCCTCCTGCCCCCTGCCCCCTGCCCCAGTCAAGCCTGATGGGTACTACAGAGTTCCTGCCTCTCACCAATTTCTTTACAAAAGCCATAATGCTGACCCTGAAACCATTTCTCAAGGTCCCAAGGGAATGAAGGCCTCTACTGCTAAGAATCCACTACCTTCCGAAAGAGAGTTTAGATCCTTAGAAAGGTGGGGAAAAAAGGTATATACCTCGGCCACCGTAGCCATGAGGGCCTTAAATTGTCAGTTCCATATGCTTAAATATCAGCAGTTTCTGTTATCACAATTAAGAAATAAAATGTCTCAACCTGAACAACCAGATTTGAAGGAGTTGCAGGATATGATGCTTAGTGCAGAACAAGTGGGTAAACGCACCTTACAGTGTGGCTATGATGCCCTAGAGGCCTCAAGTAGAGCTGCTGTGACAGGATCAGTCATTTGTAGACATGCCTGGCTTAGAGAACAAACCTTGCCTGACCATGTTAAAGCTAAGCTACTAGATGCTCCTTTACAAAAGGATGTACTATTTGGTACTAATGCTGAGGAGATACTACGGAAAATGGAAGAAAAAGCTAAATCTATGCAAACTGTCAAAGCTTTTCTACAGGTTCAACCACCACGTTTTAGCAGAAATTGGCCTGCAAAGAACTGGTCCTTTCCAGCCAGGACAAGCCACAAAGAGGTAGATACAGGCGCACAAGGGGCAGAGGACAACCTCAAGGATCATATAGAGGCAGACAATGGCAAACTCCAGCAACAAGAGGTGGCGAAGACAGTGCACAGCAGTACAGGAAACAAACCCAATGACTTCCCCTTTTCCATGCCAAGCAAGTCTCAGCTGGCAGCACCCTTGGGAGGAAAGCTGGCATTATTTACAAGAAATTGGCATATCACAACAGACAAATGGATCCTGGACATTATAAACAGAGGCTACAGATTTCACTTTCACACTCTTCCAAAAATGAGACGCATGCCGAACCTGCCACACAGTCAAAGGGCAGAGGCTCAAATACAAATTTCAAAGCTTATGGCCATGAAAGCTATTCAAGAGGTACTTACTCACGAACAAGGTCATGGTTTTTATTCCAGACTTTTTCTGGTACCAAGGAAAGGAACCAGATAGAGACCCATTTTGGACTTACTCCATCCTAAACACATTTCTACTCGTACCAAAATTCAAGATGCTCACATTACAGCAGCTTCTTCCCATGCTGGGCAAGGAGTTTTGGCTGGTAACATTGGACCTCAAGGAGGCATACCTGCATGTCCCAATCAGACAAAGCTGCAGAAGATACCTCAGATTTCTTGCAGGTTCAATCCACTATCAATTCTCTGCATTGCCCTTTGGCTTATCTACTGCGCCCCGAGTATTCACGAAATGCCTGGCATCAGTAATTGCCTACTGCAGACTTCAAGGGATACAAATTTACCCTTATTTGGACGACTGCCTGATCCAAGCGGACAACAAGCACCTACTTCTGGAACATCTGGCTTATGTAACACGGTTATTGAATTCTCTGGGATACACAGTCAACAAGGAGAAATCCAGGCTAACACCATCTCAGAAAATAACTTTCCTGGGTGCCAACTTGGACACAAACACCCAGATGGCCTATCTTACACCAGAAAAACAAGGGCAACTAACTCATTACTTCAAAATACTAGCAAATTGTACCAGGCTCACTGCAAGGAAAATCCTGCAGGCTCTGGGCTTCATGGCATCTTGCATTCTTCTAATCCCATGTGCAAAGTTGTATATGAGGAAACTTCAATGGTACCTAAAAAACCTATGGTCTCAACACAGCCACAGTTTGGAAACAATAATACCAATAATTCCATGTTTGCAAAAGGAATTTCTATGGTGGGCCCAAGCATGCCAAACAAACACAGGTCTTCCATTCTGCAAGCCTCAAGCAAATCAAGTCATCACAACAGACACCTCAGACTACGCCTGGGGGGGCGCACATGACAGACAGGTGCATTCAGGGCAAATGGTCCCAAAAGGAAAAGCACCTTCACATCAATCAAAAAGAAATGCTAGCAGTGATAAATGCAATTACAATTTTCAAGAACCTCCTGCATCCAGGGCAATTATTGATAAGAACAGACAACACCACAGTAATGTGGTACATAAACAAGGTGGAACACATTCATACCCCCTGTGCAGGCTAGCCATGTCGCTTTGGAACTTGGCTCTGGAATGGCAAATCGAACTTCAAGCACAGTACTTGCCAGGATTGGAAAACACGCTGGCAGACAATCTAAGCAGAAATATGACAGATCCACACGAACGGAAGTTACATCCTCAAGTGTTTACAAAGATAATCCAAGCGTGGGGAAGACCAGACATAGATCTCTTCGCCTCCCACAGGAACCATCAATTGAAAAAGTTCTGTTCAAGGACCTTTCATCCAAAGGCCTGGAGAGTGGACACCCTTTCTTTCAGTTGGGCAACATGGACAGTTTACGCTTTCCCACCTTTGCCTCTTCTGCCCAAGGTGCTCTTGAAAGCAAGAACAGACAGACCGAAGATGATACTGATTGCTCCAGACTGGCCATAACAACACTGGTACCCATTCCTGAGGAGCCTAACACATACTCCTCCCTGGACCCTACCTCTAATGCCTCTTCTACTGACTCAGCACAGCTACAAAACTCTTCACAGTCAGCTGAAAACCCTCAATCTGGCTGCATGGAAAATTCCTTAACACCACAACAGACACTACTCTCCAAAGAGGTGCAGAATGTCATTTTGGAGGCCAGAAGGCCATCTACTAGAAAGGCCAGGATCCTAGAAAACTGAATTTGCCTCAGATATTACAGTATCTAGCTGAGCTGGAAAAGGAAAGCGACCACACTGCTAGGTAGATCTCTCATCAACAGACCAAGCTTAAAGGAAAAAAATAATGAGAGTACTAGCCACGATGTAATGTTCCTTCAGGCTCTGTAAAAACTCAGACCAGTATCTAGCTGAGCTGTTAAACAGTGGACTTTCATTTTCCTCCATCAAAATTCATGCCTCAGCCATTTCTGCAGAATACAACACTGACCCACCCTTATTCTCTCACCCACTTTTAAGACAGTTCCTCAGAGGAGCTAAGAATATAAGACCTCCAACCAGCTGCCTTTACAGATTTGCAATATTTGTCCTGGAAAACAGCCTTCCTTCTGGCCATTACCTCAGCTCGTAGGGTTTCGAAACTACAAGCCCTCATGGCTGTGCAGCCCTTTCTCATCTTCCATCAGGACAGGGTTTCCCTACGAACCAACCCTTCATTTATGCCTAAGGTAGTATCCAGGGTAGCTTTAAATCAGGCCATACACTTACCTACCTTTTACCCCAATCCTCAAAACAAAGGGGAAAGGCTGCTACATTCCTTAGACATCCATAGACAGCTACGTTACTATTTGGACAGAACACAGCCCTTCAGGAAATCAGAACAACTTTTTGTGTCCTATGCTGTAGGAGCTCAAGGGAAGCCAATTTCCAAACAGACAATTTCAAAATGGATAGGCCATTGCATACGGTTTTGTTACTCCTTTCATGGCAAACCTGTTCCTACAGTCATCAGATCCCACTCCACAAGGGCCACAGCTACCTCTACAGCCTTCCTCAGAGGAGTCCCTACCAAAGATATTTTGGAGGCAGACACTTGGAGTTCTGTGCATACCGTCACAAAACACTACCACCTGCCTTTATATTCCAAAACTAGAGCAGACTTTGCCACTGCTGTGTTGCAGGGCATTCTGGCTGCTCCCAGTTCCACCTAGTGCCTACCACCCTGTGCGTAGCTTTGGGATTCTACCCATCTGTGATTACTGCAGCTGTATGCACGATGAACATAGTACAGTTTTGTACCTACCATAAATGTAGATGTTCGAGTGCTATTACAGCTGCAGTACAGGTTTCCCTCCCTCCTTCCCCTCTTGGTAAAGGCCTAGTGGCTTACACCTCCTCATACAATCTAATTTGGGTTATCCTTCTATGGTGTATTTGCTTGCAACTACTGATTTTTGATTATATTGCATTGCTTGACTATATATATATATATATATAATTTATGTATTGCCTTCCTTCTGGGGGCACCTGACATCTGGAGCAAGAAAGACTGAAGAATATGGTGTCGGCTGTGTCTTATATACCCCTGTCGCACTGACGTCAGGAAAGAAAGCGACGACAACCGACGCCGGACCTAGACTTTGGAATTCGGCCGACCGAGGACCCGCCTGACGGCAGAAAACCCATCTGTGACTACTGCAGCTGTATTAGCACTCGAACATCTACATTTATGGTAGGTACAAAACTGTACTTTTGTTACTGCCACCCTGCAAAACTTGCTTACTGAGGGGCCAACAGATTTCCTATTGCCACCCAGGCTGTAGCTTTGTGATTCCTCCCAAGAATCAGTACTGCAACATTGACTATGAAAAATATAGTACAGTTGTGTCACACTTACCATAGTTGAAGATGTTAGAGTAGATCATTATTGCAATACAAACACTCACTCTCCAACCCCTCTATCTGCTGACCCTTTTTTTCTCCCTTGCTAGGAACAATGTGGAGAGGATATTCCTGAAGATAGCTCCATGCTTCGTCATCCTCTCCTTTATTTCTGATGTATCACTTTACACACTCAGACTCAGACATCTGGGAAGGTTGTGCTGTCCTCAGGTATCAGATAGCTTTTCACTGTCTAGAAAGACCTGAAGATGGCAGTGACGGATGCCTTCTTATACCCTGATGTCTAGATATTGGTCCTCGGACGTATGCCGGTTGATGCAAAAACTCTGGAAATTGGGTTGGCAGCAGGCTTCTGCATGGCAGGAAGACCAAAGAAACATTACTGCAACATTGATCTACTTAAATATCTACAGTTATGGTAAGTGTGACTCCACTGGCTTTGTGGGACGTAATGGGACACAGTGACATTTTACTGGTAGCAGTTGGACATTGCTCACGAGAGTTTTAAGCCTTATTTTAGCCAGGTTTGGGCAGTATACTAGATTCATTTAGCAATAATCCTCAACTGGGTGTGGGTATCACAGGATTAACCCCTGGCTGATGTGGTTTTATCACAAGGTTAATCTTGTGATACCCACACCCAGGAGTAGGTTATTGGTATTTTACAGTAAAATTATGTAAGTAAGAAATGCTTACCTTTCTTAAATAATGTGCTTGTATAAGAGCACATTATTGTTGTGCATTAATAAGTGTTTACTAGGCTAACGAGTGCAAGGGCTGGGTGGGGCAACAGGAATAAAGAAAGAGAGGCCATTCTAGACTCATGTCTGGCAAGAATGGCTTGATAGTATCCAACAGGTTTGAGAAAGAGAGACAGTCATAAGATCACATACAAGAGTGGCCAACATGCAACTCTGGTAGACCTCCTCCTGGTAAGGAAAGGGCACTGGGGTAGAATCAATGATTGCAAAGTCATCTCCAATGAAATAGTCGACCCACAGCATAAACCACTGGCTGCCACAATCAGCTGCAAGCAGTGGTCAGCGAAAGATCTAAGGTCAACAGAGACCAGGCTGAAGACCTGGAAGTTGACTGGAGAGAAACTACAACAGTTCAAGGAATTACTCCGGGTTGTAGCACCCAAGAAAAAGAGGAAATTGGTGGAGCTGAAGAATGGCAGCACCTTAAAACAGCATATGTGAGGACTACAGAACTGATATTTGGCCGAGCCAGGTATGGAAATAAGGTGAATAAGGAAATTTGGTGATGGAATGCAGAAGTTCATGAAGTCATCAAAAGAAAGGAGGAGCGCAGGAGAAAGTGGAAGATGCTGATTGGCTAACAAAGAAGCTAAGAAAGGAGTTGCAGTAGCAAAGAATGGAGCATTGAAGGCAATTTACCATCTTCTGGAAAGTGACTCAGTAGGTGACACAAAGAAACTATATCAGGTTGCAAGAAAGATGAAGAAAATAGCCAGACACCCTTCATAAGCTATGCCAGCAACAGCCTGCTCACAGGTCAACAGGACAGCAAAGGCAGATGGAAAGAGTATTTCCAGCAGCTTCTAAATGAAGAAAACCCCACAGAAGCTGAACTGCCCCAGAAACAGCTTACAGTGACTGAAGAAGGGGAGCCCACCCTAGAAGTATGAATAGCACTAAGGAAAATGAAGTCAGGGAAAGCAGCAGGCTCAGGTGAGAACACAGCAGATACGATAAAGATGTTGGGTGAGAGAGGAGAAATGGCTGCTAAGGATACTCATAACCGTGTGGAGAGAAAGGCGTATCCCAGATGACTGGAGAATAAGCATACTAGTGCCAGTGTACAAGAGCAAAGGGAACATTCACAATTGTGGGCAGTACAGAGGCATCAAACTCCTGTCATATTGCATGACCGTTCCAGAGAGGGTGTTTGATAAATAGATATGCAGAGTAGTAGTAGAATATAAGATGGGAGGTGAGCAGTTCGGATTCAGATCAGGATGCAGCACAACTGACCCAATGTTTGCAGTGAGACAGATAGTTAAGAAGAAGCTTGAGATGAGGAAAGAGTCCATGGGCATTCCTAGACTTGGAGAAAGCATATGCAAGTTCCCAAGAAAGTTGATATGGGCAGCACTGCGGTGGTTCGAAGTTCCAGAAACATTGGTAGAATTAGTACAGGCTATGTACAAGGACCCAGTGACTCAAGTGCAAACAGTGTTCAGTTTCATAGAGGGGTTTCCAGTGGGATTGGGTGTGCACCAGGGTTCAGCTCTGAACCCACTGCTGTTCATACTGTTGATGGACTACATTAGCAAACAGGCTGGAGGGGACAGATCAACAAAGTTGCTGTTTGCAGACGATGTGGCATTACAGGCAGCCCGTGAGCAAGAACTTCAGTAAAGGGTAGGGGAATGGAATGCTAAATTGAAGGCACACAGGATGAAACTAAGCACAGATAAGATGGTGGTAATGGCAGCAAATTGGGGAAATCAGAAGAAGCTGAGAATCAAGATAGAAGGGAAAGATGGTGGAATAGGTAAATAGCTTCAAGTGTCTGGGAGAAGTGATTGAGGAGGGAAGTCTGAATGAAGAGGTCAAAGCTAGAATCATAGGGGCTGCTGTCAACTGGCATAGAGTCTTGGGTGTAGTCTGTGACAGAAGATTGTCAAAGAAGCTGAAAAGTAAGGTTGACTGTGTGGTGCAGAAACCTGGGCACTAAAGGCAGAGCAGATGAGGAAGCTAGAGGTGATGGAAATAAAGTGCCTGAGAAGAATGGTAGGATGCACACTGTGGGACAGACAAAGGACTGAAGACATAAGAACAGAAGCCAAATTAGCCCCAACTGCAGAAAAGGTCAAAGAGAAGAGATTTTGGTGGTTTGGACACGTGCAGAAGAACAGAAGACAATCTGGTGAAGAGGATTTGGGACAGGCAGGAAGAAAGTAAGAGGAAAATAGGACATCCAGCCAAGAGGTGAATAGACTGTGTGAAAGATCTGAGACAGTCAGGCGTGAGTGTCGAAGAAGGCAGGAATGTGGCACTGAATCGTGAGAGATGGCGATAGTTAACACAGGACCCCGACCTCGTGTAGAAAATGGGAAAAAGTGGGTTGATGATGCATCCCAAATCTCTGACAAGTTCTGATACCCTTGATAAGTGTAAGCAGTGGCCCGGAAGATGAAACATTTACAAGTAGGGGCCCGGGAGATGAACCATTTACAGCTTCCTGTCTCCATTAGAGAGACAGATGCCAAACCAGGGATGAATTTCCTGTTCCCTATCCAGTTGTCCAAGTTAGACTTGAATTGGGTTAGGTAGGAACTCTGCTTTACATGGATAGGGAGCCTGTTCCAGAGAAGGGGTTGTTTTTGGGATTCTCTAGCAGGTGCTATTTATATCACAGGCAAGGTTTAAGTCTTTAGGGCAAATAATTCTAGTGCTCTTTGTTTTGCGGATATGCAGAAGATCCATTAGAGTGGGGTCTGACAATGCCTTGTATGCCAAGCAGCGCTCTCCTGTCAATAGCCTGTAGGAGACAGAATACAGGGATAAGGCCTTGAGGTGGTCTGCAAAGAACATGTAGTGTTCTTTTAGTGAGGAACTTCTGTGGATGTTCCAGTTGTTGGATATGCTTGGTTAAGTACATACCAAAGGGGGCATTGTAGTCAATGAAAGGCATAACTCTCAACTTCTTAACACAAAAAAAATCTGGCCAAAGACAAAAATAATGGGAGGGGGGCAAAGCCTCATAAATAGGGACAATTTTTAAATATTGCTCTTATAAACTTAGAAAGTTGCTGGAATAAAAGGTCTTGTGTTACTATGCATTTTTTGAAGGATATGAAGGCTGAAACATAAATGTCTGTCATTATTTAGGGAATTTAGTCCTCAATGATTTGCCACAAAAATTCAGAAAACTACATATTTTATGAGGAACAGACCAAAAATGTGGATAGTAGAGAAGTACGAGGATAGGTCTTATGAATGCCGAAGACCTAAATGCCATACCTTTGTTTGTAAGTTGCACAACATAGAATGATTTCCTCACTAGTTGTAGACACATGATGGTCAAAGGCTAGATTACTGTTTGTGTCCCCAAGTCCCTGACTACTGGGTCAGTTCCTAGGGGTATGTTAATGTGATAGTTACCAGAGGTGGATGACTTCCTGATGGACAGTATCATGCATTTCTTGGATTTAGTTTTAGTCCACGGCTCTGACAGTAGATGTTTGTCTGTGTCAATCCTTCCTGGTGAATAGTTTTGTCAATTGGGATTCAATATTGGCACCTAATTTGCAATCATCTGCAAATTTAGTCAGCCAAAGGCCATTAACATTGACCTTGACTTCACAGAAGTAAATGCCAGAAAGGAGCAGTCTCAGGACCAATCCCTGAGGGATTCCACTTGTGACTGGCCTCTTTGTAGAGGTGGGCTCTCCAATTCTAACTTCCTGGGTCCTGTCTGTAAGCCAGCTGACTGTCCACCGAGTTATGTAAGGGTTTTTACCTAATCTCTTAAGTTTGTCAACAATGCCCAAGTGGGCGTTCTTCACTTTTCTCATATGTGTTGTGCTCTGTAGGATATGTACATCCCCACACTTGCACAGTGCTACAAGCCAGTTCTATGGAACTGCAGAAGAGAGCATTCAGGTACCAGTTTGCTTCTCTTTCTCTGTTTTCTTTTTGTGTTCCTCTTCCCAAAGCTTCAACAATTTTTAAACATTTAGAAGTATGGACAGACATATATGCAAAATGAGGGGCATTCTGCTATAGTCTGGATAGTTAAGAGCATTATAATAGATTGTATTATCGGTAAGTATACCTTTTTAACTGTCCAGAATTTTGCAGTATGTCCTGATTTTTTTTTTTGGCATTTTGCCCTTTCCCTTGTGAAAAATTGGAAGATGTTTTGAAAGAATATCTTAATATAGAAAGTCTAGCTGCTGAAGAATAGTTTATCATCATGACTTTGGAATATGCTTGTTTTACAATGAGCAGGGTATCCAATCAGTGTGTATGTTTTGAAATACTAATTAGTTTCAATTGTGTAATCTTGAATGAATTTCAAACATCGATAAAATCTATATATGCCTCTTGCCACTACAGGCATTTATGAGTGAAACTGTGTAAGGCATGCTGGGTTTTTTGAAAAAGAATTTTTCTTCTTACAAATGCTTGCTTCATTTTAAAAAGCAGTTGCTCATTCATGCACACTTTAAAATGCACACACTTTTGTATTCCTTCCTACAGAAGCGCACCTTATACACATATACACATTATCTGTTTAATGTAACTTATAGTCACAGATGTGTACTTAAAGTAGCACCTTCTATGAAGTAGGGCTTAACTGAGCTTCCCTGTGACTGTTCATACTTAAAACTGTTCACCAACACTGTTGGGGAATGGGGTGAAAATGGTTGCTACCCTGCAACACAACATAGCCACACACATTCATATCTACATGTATATGTGTATATAAATATTATAGATATGTGTGTGTGTGTGTGTGTGTGTGTGTATATATATATATAAATACATACATATGTGTGTGTGTGTGCGTGTATGCATGTATGTATACGTGTATATTTTCTTTGTTAACTGGGATAGGTAGACTCCCCAAAGAGGCCTATTTTCAGTGGTTGCCTAGGGAGAAATGTTCCACTGATAACATCTAAAATAGATAATAATGATTGATGATGTATACCAAACACAATGATTTACCTATTGGTGTAAATACATCTTCTGAAAGAGAGATGCAAGATTTTGCAGTATTTATCCACTTGTGCATCCTTTAGACCACTAGCACTTTACAGTTCTGGTCTAACTGCAGTTTTTACCTCCATCATTGATTATTGGTTAAGTAGTCTTTTATCTTTTGCACTGTTGTGGTTGTAAGTGATGTGCTGAAAAAAAATCACTGAGCAAGCTGCTTTGTGATGTAAAAAAATAAAGCCCTGACGATGTCACAGGTGACCTGAATTCAAACAGCGGCCCTGGTATCTGTAAGATGTGGGCAGGGGAGGATGCGGTGAGCAGCTGCAACGTGCTTTCCAATTCTGAGGGGAGCAAGTTAGTTGTGAATCACCATATGGGTGACATCTGTTGGGGCGCCTAGATATCTACATTGGAGCCTGGATCTATTAAGCTCATGTTGCCTTATGTAATCACACTGTGAGCCAAGGGGAGCCCTCGGGTGGCAGCTGTAGCGGAGCTCACCAGTGGATGGGGTTCTTCTACTAGTGGAGAGGGTAGGCAGCCCTGCAGAACAAGCAAAGCTTGACCCACTCCCTACGACCAAACTCAGTGTGAGCAGACAAGCTAATAATGCATTCCTAGCAGGAGCGTATGGGTTGTAGGACTCTTGCCTGCCCTGGAAGTCCCTGGTCCCACCATGGGTGCATACACGCACTCACACATGTATATGTACGTGTGTGTGTATGTATATATATACATGCACATGTATGTATATGTATATAAATATATATATATATATATATATATATATATATATATATACACATGCATATCTATATATAAATATATATATATATATATATATATATATATATATATATATATATATATATAATTTGTTTATATGTAATTATGTTGTTCATTTTGATTGTATCATGAGTTCTAAATGCATAAACAGTGAAAACAAGATGAAAAATCTTTACTGGTCTGCCTGCTATCTTTTACCTAATAAAAGCTGAATTGATTTTTGAAGTCTAGATTTGTGTAAGAGTAGCCGAGTACCAGCAGCAGACAGAAGACTTACTTGCATTGTAATAGAGTGGTAATATCTAGTTCAGAATGTTACTGTAGTACAGTGGCATCCTAATTCACAATTGTAGCTGGCTTTCTGTTCCATTTTTTTCAGCATTTGTTTTCTCCCATTTTGTCCTTTAGATGATCATATCGACCCAATATTTATCTGTTGTTGTCATTATTAAAAAATTTGTGAATGCTTAGTATACCTGCTTTATTTACAGTTTTTGAAATCTGACATGACATCTGTCCTGTGTGACTGACGCCATTGTCTCAGAACATAGCTTGAAACAGTTTACAGATTGTCATGTACTTACATCTTATAAAAGTAGAATATTCAAACTGTTAAGTTCATTTTTTTTTCTTTTTGTTTTAATAGGCCTTGTATTCTTATTATGGATTCTTTGAGAGGTCCTTCCAGATCAAATGTCGTAAGGACTCTTAGAGAGTAAGTATTGCAATTATTTGCTTTCATTCTTGATGTAAATATTTTTCTTGGCGAAACCATTCTCTTTGAAATGTGTATTTGTGTCTTGCCTTCAATTTATTGTAGGTATCTTGAAATAGAATGGGAAGTAAGGAAAGGAAGTAAAAGAAGTTTCTCCAAAGAAGTTATGAAGGGTTCAAATCCTCGGGTGCCTCAGCAGGACAACTTTAGTGATTGTGGAGTTTATGTATTACAGTACGTTGAAAGTTTTTTTGAAGTGAGTATGAGAAGACTTCTTTTTTCAACAGAAGAACATTTTTATTTACTTTTCTGCAAGATGCTATAAAAACAAATAGGAATGTTGTTTGGAATATGATTCTTTAACTTTACAGTGGATCATACTTCTCAGGATTCATTGTAGTAGTGTATCACAGTGCAGTATGTCATGTTTCTTAATCTGTCATTATGTAGCAGACGTTTCTTCCAGCTATTTTCTTGAGACAACCAATAAATACCAAAAAAACAAGACTAAACAACTAAAGCTAACTGGAGTGGTAAACCTGGTCAAATCCACAAACAGTCACGGTAAAATTGAAAAACTTTTATTTGAAATAAAAACAGATAAGCGCTTTCTTCCTATTAAGTTTTAGATTTCTTCAGATAAAAGAATTAGATCGTATGATCACCTTTATATAACATCATGCCCGCTACCAAAAACACATCAGATCTACTTATCAGTCTTAACTCCCGGAGTATATCAAACAAATTTCCTCACTTACACACATTCATAACCCACTTACTCCCCTGACATTCTAACCATAACAGAGACCTGGCTAAAACCCAGCACCCAGATTGAAGAAATTTTCCCTCCAGGATGTAATATCCTAAGACTAGATAGAGTGGGAAAGAGGGGAGGGGGTGTTGCAATTCTCTATAAAAACACACGTACTGTCCAACCTCTACGAACACCTCTACCAAAATTTCATAATGCTGAGACCTTAGGCTCTGTGCTACTGCTAAACAAGAAAAAGAGCATCAATCTTCTTTGTGCTTATATCCCTCCAGGTAATAACTCTCCAACAATTGAGGAAATTCTACAATGAACAAGGGATAACCTCCCACAAGAGATTATTTTACTAGATGACCTAAATACTGATTGGCTAGCTGCAACTCCAAAAATCCCACTAACCACATCAACCTATACAGATTCTCTTAACTCATTCATGAACCCACTAGAGTAGATAAAAAAATCCCAAAAGAAATCTATACTAGATTGGGACACTGGTAAACTGCCCTGAACATAATTACCAAATAGGTTGTCTACCAGATGGACTTGGTGACCACCTCCCAACATTCCTCCTACGGAAACATAGAAACTTACCCAAACCAATAGTTTATTGACTAGTTAGAGATGATCACAATGTAAACCCACGGGATCTTAACACTACTTTAAAAAAGTGTAACTGGGAACCATTACGTATCCTTGACTTTAGGCCAAGCAGTTGACTACTTTAACAGTACTCATACTAATATTCTTAATTTAGTAGCCCCCATAAGAAAACTTAGAGATAAACTACATTATGCTCCATGGCTTAGTAGGTCTAGAGCCTTATTAAAGTCCAGAGAATAAGGCATGGAAAACCTGGAAGAAGGATAACACTAGTTTATCCAAACAAAACTGTCAACGACTTAGGAATCAAGCCAAAAAACAAACAAAGCTTGATAAACAGAACTACTTCCTAGGTATCCAAAACAAACGCGCTAAAGACCCCCAAATGTTTTGGCATGCAATTAACTCCCTACTAAAACCTGGCAAAACCACCACACCAGCCCTCACCTCCACCAATACAAATAGCAACATAGCCTCCCAATTCAATCATCACTTTACAGAATCCATTAAATCACTATCCACCCAACTATCCAAAAATAGCTATTCATCCATGCCAATAACAACTCATAACAAAACACCTTCCTTTACGCTCTCACCTGTCCCAACCTCTACAATTAGAAAATACCTTTTAAAACTAAAACCCCCTACTCTTGCAGCAGGTAGTATACCAGCTAATTTCCTAAAAATGGCTGCTGACTCCTTATCGTACCCTGTCTCAATCCTTAAATCTCATACATTATTCCCCTTCATAAAGGTGGCAATTCCTATGATTTCTCAAACTACTGCCCCATTGCTATTTTGTCTCCTTTATCAAAGATACTTGAGAAATGTACTCACTCTCAGGTCATGCATTTCCTAAATACAAACAGTCTCCTCTCCTCTACACAACATGGCTTCCGCCCACACCATAGCACAACTACCGCTCTTCTCCCTTTTCGAATCTGGTTAACCGACATAGAAATAATAACAATTTCTTATCTGCTATATTCCTGGACCTCTCTAAAGCATTTGACATGGTTTCTCACTCTATATTAATAGATACACTAACCTCTTTATTCTTTGTCCCTGACACTATTGCCTGGTTTAAAAACTATCTATCTGACAGGCAACAATCTGTCCAATGGCAGGGTGTTCAATCACCTTTACTTCCAACCACCATAGGTGTACCTCAAGGTTCTATATTGGATCCACTTCTCTTTTCCATCTTCACCAGTAATCTGCATACCTGTACCCTGAATGCCTCACTCATACAGTATGCAGATGATTTGACCCTAATCTGCTCAGCCCCATCTCTTATCACTCTGCAACAACTCACCTGGGAATCCTTTACCTCAGTGGAAAGTTGGATCACAAATATCCAACTTATCCTAAATCCCAGTAAAACTAAATTACTCCTATTTACCCATAACAAATCAAAAAACTCTCCTCCCAAAAATGGTACTGTCATTTCACCCTCTCCCCATACCAAACTCCTTGGTGTTGAAATAGACAATAACCTCCACTTTGACATCCATATCTCTCAAACTATCAAAAAGGTACACAAAAAAATGGGGTCCCAATACAGACATAAAAACTTTGTCAGATCAGGCTCGGGTCACCCTAGCCTAAACTCACGTTCTGTCCACATTAATGTATGCAGCACCAGTACTGACCCATGTCAGAAAATCTGACCTTGACAAACTTGAGTCTTGTTATAACAAAATTGCCAAGTTTACTAATAACGCCGCCTTTAAAACCCATCATTGTATACCTCTAAGGCAACTTCAGTGGCTTGAACTCCCACAGATATAAACTTTCCACCAATTAGTCATTGCATATAACATTCTAAAACATCCTGACAAAACTCCAGCACTAAGGCAATTACTGAATCACTATACAGCAAATAGTCCACTCCGCTCTGCCAACAAATCACTCCTCTCTATCTCCTCACCCAACAACACTGCAGGGAAAGCTCTATTTCCATGCACTATAGCTAAAAGTTGGAATAACCTCCCCATTTCTGTGACTTCTGCATTAAATACTACACAATTCAAAAACTTTCTTAAATCTCATTTTATAAGTTCATGGCTTTGTCCATGTCTTACATAATCCTACAGTATGCTTTCTCCATCTTTTTCTTTCTCTCCTACTTTAGACCCTCTGTATGCATGGTATTGATAAATGGTATCCCTATTCACAACTAACAAAATGTATATATGTACATTTTATTATGAGGATTTTTTTCTATTGTTTTTTTTTTTTTTTTCTTTTCCTCAAATGCTGCTACGATGACTCTTGTTTTCCTTTTGTATATTATTATTATTTTGTTAATTATGTGGAGCTTTTCTCCCCGGGCCTCTGCTGTAAATGGACCTCATCCAGTCAGACCATCCTGGTTAACAAATGTAAAATAAAATAAATAAATAAAAAATGTGAACATTTAAACAGGATTGGAGCCAGATCCTTAAAGCTGTCATCACCAATATTTAACTAATTGTAGCAGCATACTGCATGTAAAAATGAAATAAATTCATGATAAAGGTGATCATATGATCTATTTTTTTTTTATCTGAAGAAGTCTAAAACTTAATTGGATGAAAGCAATTGTCTGTTTTTATTTCAGATAAAAGTTTCAGTTGATTTTACAGTGGTTGTTAATGGATTTAACTAGGTTTATCGCTCCAGATATTTTCTTGGACAATTTGTCAATACCAACCAACAACAGGTCAAGCACAGTTCTATGTAATACCTGAAAGGGGAATGTCTGTTCACCAATTCACCTGTCTTTTCCTGCTACTGTATCTCTGAGTGAGTCACTAAGTATGTTTAACGTTTAGATCACTGTTGCAGTACCCTAAGCTATTTGGCTTTTAGCCTTGCCTAGGCCATGATCACCATCAGCTTTCAAAGCTTTAGAGCACCTTCCGCAAGCCCAAATTGTCTTCAGTTTGAGCAGTGCCATATAAAAGGCAGCTCAGTGACAAAAGCTTCAAGCTTTCTTGCTACCGAAGTGCTTTGCCTCTTTAGGCTTCCTGGAACTGATGATCAGCAAACAGTCCTTTCAGTGGTGGGGCAGATATGTTCCTCTTTAGGGAAAACCTTCTACTGCACCATTTTTTTCTGTGAAAAAGTGTTCTTTTTCTGTGAAACTTTTTATGCTAGTAAATGTTTGTACTTGGACAGTGATGCTGGCTTAAAAGATTTTTGCTTTTGTAAGAAAACTTTGTAAAAATCTATTAGCTTTTTTGGCATGTTAGTGTAGAATAAGTGTGTGAGGCAGGATTTGGTGATTTTGAAAATTGTCAAGAAAATTTTACCCCAGAATCTTAATTTTCCTGTCAGAAGGTTTACTGTCTCACTTTGGCTCCACTACCCACTTGTGAGGTTTCCTTCCTGGCTTGAACATGAAACAGTTGTTCATTTCTGTAGTTATTGCTTCCCACATCTATAAGAACAAAAAAGTTATTAGGGAGTCTAAAGGAGTCCAGCTGGCTCCATTGCTACTTCAGCTGCTGGTGGATGATTTTTTTGAGGCCAAAGCTGGTTATTTAGACCATCCATCTTTTAGTCATGGTCCCTCAGGTGTAGCTCTTTCAAAAGCCACTGAAGACCAGGAGATTGCCGCATCCACTGCAGCTGTAGGGTTACCATCACAGGTCAAGGGAGAAGTGCTCTTGTCAGGCCCAGGGCAGAGCTAGTGAAGATTTACTTTTTAGCTGTGGTAATGTGTCTTGATTCCTGTGCTAATGCTGCTGTCGTGGGTCGATCCTTTTCAAGGGAGTCTCCCGAGAAGAAAAAAATAGAAATTTAAAAATGTTTCTTCTTCTCATTTTTTTTAACTACGTACAAAGAAGGTGTACTAAGGGATTACTCTCTGCTTTTAATGCATTAAATCTTGATTCCTCACTACATTCTCATAAAAAAGAAACAATATTTCCCTCAGTTTGACAGTGATTTCCAGTCAGATGAACAGGGAGTGAGAGTCTTCAGTTTATTCTTCTCAAGTGGAAAATTCAGATTTTGTACTCTTAGTCAGAGATCTGTTTCAGTAGGAGCAACATGAAATCCATATTTCCCAACAAAAGTATAATTTATTACAGCTGGAGTTTCCTCAACTTGAAGCTGCTCCTCTTGTGTTGCCTACCTTTGTGTTTGTTTTCTTAAACAGTTTGCGTAATTATGCCTGACAGTCAGCACCCTTGTCCCCAGGAATTCTAACAAGTTAGACACACACATTCATATTCCTTAATCTCTTATCAGTTCCTTCATTGATATTTAATTTATTTATTTATTTTACGTTTGTTTACCTAGTCCTTTACTGCTTGAATGCTAATCCCATTCCCGCTGAGAAAGATGGGAAAACCTTTGACAGCTTTGGGAAGATAATTTATTTACCTTAACCTTCAGAATTTTGAACGTCCAGGCTCACTGAAAATTTTTATACTGCCACCTTCTGAGAACATGAGAGTTAATGGTTAACCATCTTATTCTGAAGCTAAAAACCTGTCTTGTTGCGTCTTTTGGCTTTTCCCGGTTAGGGGTCGCCACAGCGGAACTCCGGTCCGCTAATGATTGGCAGTAGATTTTTGCCTGCCGAGTTGCCAGCCCTGATGCACGACATTCAACGAAGGTACGCCTATTCACGCATGTCTCCACACAGAAGACGCTCTAGCTGAGACTCGAACAGAACAACGTCTTACTGTCAGGCGACAGCACTACCGCAGCACCACCGAAATTCCTTAATTGTGTCTGCTCTTTTTAAAGTGCTTATAATTCTGCTGATGCTGTTTCCAGAGTTGCTGTTATTGGTGCACTTACGAGAGGATTTACTTGATTGCATTCTCAAAATCTACCAGTAAAAGTTGAAGCCGAGATTTTGAATTATCCCATCAACAAAGATGTTATATGGCCCCCTTTTGCTAAGGTCCTAAACAATTTGATATGAAAGGGAAATTGATTTAGGAGGAGATCTCAAATTTTTTCAACCCTCCTTTTCAAAGTTCAGTAAAAATATTCCCCCCTTTCAGAATCCTTTCCTGGAAACAGAATAAGCAGTCTCAGCAAAGTTCTAAGAAGAAAATGTTCAAAAAGCAGTGGCAAGAAGGCTCGCAGAAAAAAAGGGGCAAACTAAAGACAGTCCAAAAATGTCAGAATGGCTGTTTGCTTCCTGATTTTCTTCATCTCACATTGCTGCAGTCCTTACACTTGGGTAGTCCGCTATCCTCGGTCGGCCCGAATATCAAAGTATTAGGCTGACGTCGGTCAAGGCGCTTAAGAATGACATCAGGACGTCAGGGTACAAATGCGCATGACCGACGTCATATCCTCAGTCTTTTTTGCCGCATGGTCCGATGCAGAAGCAGCGTTGCAAGTGCCGTTCGGCGTTCTGAAATTTTTCAAATTCGGAGTTTCAGACCGAGTCAAAGTTGGCTAAGTACCCGCTAGAATATTTTAGTTTTTCTTGCCTCAGTGGTTTACCGGATGTCAGAAAAAGTGAATAACTGTATTTCTTGTGGGAAACAGATACCGCATAGAGATTATCATACTTTGTGTATTCCTTGTTTGGGGCCTGAGCACGACGTTGTTTGGTGTCGCTTTTGTGCTAGGTTCAATAAGCGCACTATTAGGCGAAGGTTAGATTGTGCCAGGTTGGTCTTTGGGAAGCGGTGCAATTATAAGATGCCGGCGGATGCTCCGACGCCCGCTTCTTCGAAGAAGCGCAAAGACAAGGCAGCTAAACCCAGGCAAGAAGAGGCGTCCGTACCGGACGCCGGTTCTTTAGAGGCGTCAGTGGAACCGGTGGTTCCGCCGGAGGCTTCTCTGGAGTCCCAGGGGGAGACTTTGTTATTGCAGGATGTGGCCTCTCAGGAGGCAGGTCAGGCTGAAGGGGCTTCTCAGGTTACTGTACTCCCCTCCCTTCCTAGGGTGGTTAGGCCCTCTCCTTCTGTTTCTAAGGCTTCTCCCAGAGACAGGCCAGGTTTAGCTTCTGTTGGTGTCACTCCTAGTTCTTCAGGATCTGTGCCCAAGAAGCACATGCTTAAAATGGCAGAAGATTTAATTACTTTGATTAGGGGTTCTTTGCCCCCTCCAGATAAGAGGCCTAGGGTGGACCCAGAGTTGGGGAGTTTTGAGCAGGCTTCAGATGTTTCAGAGTCTTCGGCTGAAGACTTGCAGGAGTACACTCCTTATTCTGATTCTGAGGCAGATGATTCGACTCCTTCTGCTTCTCCTCCAGAGGATTTTTCTTTTTCAGAGACTCTTCATTCCATGAGGGAACATTTTAAGTGGGAAGGTCAGGACTTCTCTGATTCCAGGAAAAGGCTTAGGGAATTTTTGCTTTTACCCCAGCATAGGCCTTTGGCTATACCTCCTGTTCTGGATGTTGTGGAAGATGTGTTTGTGGAGGCTTCACTTAATCCTGATTCTTTGCCTCCTGCTCCTGTTAAACCGGATAGGTATTATAGGGTGCCTGAGGCTCATAAATATCTTTATAAGAGTCCTAGGGCGGACCCAGAAACTGTTAGTCAGGGACCTAAGGGTGTCAAGGCCTGTGTTGTAAAAAAATCCGGTTCCTCCAGATAAAGAGGCCAGAGCTTTGGATAGATGGGGAAAGAAAGTCTATACTTCTTCCACCTTAGCTATGAGGGCTTTGAATTGCCAGTTTCACATGTTGAAATATCAAAACTATCTTCTTTCTCAACTGAAGTCTAAGGTAGATGCTCTGGCGGAAGGCATTGAGTGTAAGGAATTACAAGATTTGGTACATGTCTCTGAACAGGTGGGTAAGCATTCTTTACAATGTGGTTTTGATGCTGTACAGGCCTCGTCTAGGGTGGCTGCCACTGGGTCAGTTCTTCGCAGGCACGCCTGGCTGAGGGATCAGAATTTATCTGAACATGTTAAGACAAGGATTTTGGATGCTCCTTTACAGTCTGATGTGTTGTTTGGTTCACCGGTGGAGTCAGTCTTGAAGAAAATGGAAGACAAGGCTAAGTCTATGCAGACTGTTAAAGATTTTTGCAAGTCCAGCCTCCAAGTTTAGTAGGAATTGGCCTGCTAAGGGGTGGACGACCTTCTTATGATTCACAGTCTAGGGGTAGATCTAGGCGTGGTACGGCCAGAGCTCAGAGCTCCTTCAGACCTAGAACAGGGAGTTCTCCTGCACAATCTTCAGGTGAGGGCAGGGGCCAGTCCTTTCGTAAACAGGCCCAATGACCTACCTTTTCAGCTGCCAGATCCTTCTTGCCTGGCAGCACCTTTGGGAGGAAGGTTGGCACTCTTCAGGGAAAATTGGAGTTTGATTACCCAAGACAGATGGGTATTGGATATCATACACCAAGGTTACAGGTTTTATTTCCATACCTTGCCTCCTTTCAAAGGCATGCCGGACGTTCCTCCTCAGCAAAGACTAGAGGCTCACAAACAAATTTCTCTGCTGCTCCAAATAGGGGCCATACAACCGGTCCCTCTGCCAGAAGTGGGCCTAGGATTTTATTCTCGCCTGTTCCTAGTACCAAAGAAGGGGAACACGTGGAGACCAATTTTGGATTTATCTGTCCTCAACACTTATCTGGACATTCCCAAGTTCAAAATGTTGACGTTACAACAGCTTTTATCTCTGCTGGGCAAAGATCACTGGATGGTGACTCTGGATCTCAAGGAGGCTTACCTTCATGTTCCTATCAGGCTAAGTTGCAGGAAGTATCTGCGTTTTCGGGCTGGGACTTCTCATTATCAGTTTTCTGCATTGCCCTTTGGCTTATCTACTGCGCCCAGGGTGTTCACGAAGGTTCTGGCTCCAGTGATAGCTTTCTTCAGGCTAAGAGGAATACAGATCTATCCTTATTTGGACGATTGCCTGATTCTGGCCCAAGGAAAGGACGAACTTCTTCATCATTTGCAATATGTGATAGCAGTGCTAAGATGCCTGGGGTATTCTGTGAACGAAATAAAGTCCAGTCTAGTACCCTCTCAGGACATGTGCTTTCTGGGTGTGAGACTGAATACAGCATCCCAGATGGCCTTTTTGACCCCGGACAAACAAAAGAATCTTTCTCTTTACTTCCATCAATTGTCTCATCAGTCCAGGCTGACTGCAAGGACAGTCCTTCAAGCCTTGGGGTTCATGGCATCTTGTATTCTGGTGCTTCCCAATGCCAAACTGCATATGAGGAAGCTACAATGGTATCTCAAAATGTATGGACACAGCACTGCCAAGATATGGACACTGTCATTCAGATAATACCTTGCATTCAAAAGGAATTTTTGTGGTGGGCTCAGGAATGTCACCTAAACAAGGGACTCTCTGTGACCCGGCCAGAGGCGAGTCAGATTCTAACGACAGATGCCTCAGACAAAGCTTGGGGAGCTCATCTAAATGGAAAGTGGGTACAAGACACGTGGCCTGCCAGACTTCAACATCTACATATCAACCTGAAGGAGATGTTAGCAGTCCAATTTGCATTAATAGCTTTCAAGGATTTACTTCTTCCAGGGCAGGTGTTGGTTCTAACAGACAACACAACTGTCATGTGGTACATCAACAAGCAAAGGGGAACACATTCTTATCCTCTATGCAGACAAGCAATGATTTTGTGGGAGACTGCTCTCAGTTTACAGCTAAATCTTCAGGCAAGGTTTCTGCCGGAGCACAGAACTCCTTAGCAGATGTGTTGAGCAGGCAAATTATGGATCCCCACGAGTGGAAATTGGATCCTCATGTATTTCAGAAGTTGACAGTGTTATGGGGAACTCCAGACATAGATCTGTTCGCTTCTCCACTAAACTACCAGCTGCCAAAGTTTTGCACAAAAGGTTTCATCCCACAGCTTGGAAAGTGGATGCTCTTTCATTCAATTGGAACAATCTTCATGTGTATGCCTTTCCACCTCTGCCTCTCCTCCCAAAGGTACTCCTGAAGGTCAGACAGGACAAGCCAAAGATGATTTTAATAGCTCCAGATTGGCCTCGACAGCACTGGTACCCATTACTGAGAAGTCTGGTACGGAGCCTCCATGGCCTTTGCCTTCGATTCCACACCTGCTGTCTCAGGAGAACAGTCATTTACTCAATGTCAAACTTCACTCTCTTCACCTGACAGCCTGGCATATTCTGTTTTAAACCCTGGAGGGTCTCAGCTTCCACAGCAAGTTTTGAATGTTATTTTGGAGGCCAGAAGGCCTAGTACAAGGAAAGTGTACGCAGATAAATGGAAGAGATTTTTATTTTGGAGTACAGCAAAGGAATTTGATGTTTCTAAGCCTAATTTAAGTGTGGCTCTTCAATATCTGACTGAGTTACTGGACAAAGGTTTGTCCTTCTCTTCTATTAAGGTTCATGCTGCAGCAATTTCTGCTCACTATGACTGTGACCCACCATTGTTTTCTCATCCTTTGTTTAAGCAATTCCTTAGAGGGGCAAAGAATATAAGACCCCCACGGAGAGCTCCTACTCCTGCTTGGGATCTCAATTTTGTGTTGGAGAAACTCACTCTACAACCTTTTGAGCCTGTAGCTACTGCTGAGTTGAAATATTTATCATGGAAGACTGCTTTTTTGTTGGCCATTACCTCTGCGAGAAGGGTTTCTGAATTACAGGCCCTTATGGCAGTTGAGCCTTTCTTAATTTTCCATAAGGATAGGGTATCTTTGCGTACTAATCCTTCCTTTATGCCTAAAGTGGTTTCTAGTGTGGCTTTAAACCAAACTATTCATTTGCCTACTTTTTATGCAAACCCCCAAAATAAAGGGGAAAAGATTTTGCACACTTTGGATATACACAGGCAGTTGCGATATTATTTGAGCAGAACTAAAGGGTTCAGGCAGTCTCAGCAGTTATTTGTTTCTTTTGCTTTGGGTTCTCAGGGCAAGCCTGTGTCAAAACAAACTATTTCTAAGTGGATTGGTTTTGTATTGCTTTCTGTTATTCCCATCATGGCAAGGAGATTCCAGCTGGGATTAGGCCTCATTCCACTAGGGCTACTGCCACTTCTACAGCTTTTTAAGGGGTGGCAACTAAAGATATCTTGGAGGCAGCTACTTGGAGTTCAGTGCATACTTTCTCTAAGCATTATCACCTTCCACTTTACTCTAAATCGAGGGCTGGTTTTGCCACTGCAATTTTACAGGGCATTTTGGCAGCTCCTACTGCTTTATAGTTTTGCCATCCTCCCTTATCTCTGCTTTGGGATTCTACCCAAGTGTAAGGACTGCAGCAATGTGAGATGAAGAACATAGTACAGTTTTGTACCTACCATAAATGTAGATGTTCGAAGATCCACATTGCTGCAGTCCAATTTACCCTCCCTCCTTCCCCTCTGTACTTAGAGGCGGTTGTGTGGTTTGGGTTGTACATATTGTGAATATTGTATATATTGTACATATGGTTAGTACAAGGGTGGTTGGTTGTTTTTTGCTGTCTTTTGGTTTTGACCTTTCTGTTTAGGGTCTTCTGACATCTGGGGCAAGAAAAGACTGAGGATATGACGTCGGTCATGCGCATTTGTACCCTGACGTCCTGATGTCAGTCTTAAGCGCCTTGACCGACGTCAGCCTAATACTTTGATATTCGGGCCGACCGAGGACAGCGGACTACCCAAGTGTAAGGACTGCAGCAATGTGGATCTTCGAACATCTACATTTATGGTAGGTACAAAACTGTACTTTTCTGCCCACCCATCTTTCTACCCTGGCAATCATTCAAATCTTTCCCTCAGTCTAGGCCTTCATCTTCAACAGTGGTATCAGATCATGTCAGACAAGTGGATTCTAAGACTTATCCAACAGGTTTACAGATGTCAACGGGAATCTCTTTTTCAGGGAATTTCTCCTCATCTTACAAACTAGACATCCATGTTTCTTCTCATTTTAGAGGAAATGTTAGTTTAGGGGATGATGGAACTTGCACCTTCAGCTGAGATTAGTAAAGGTCTTTCTTTGGTACCAGAACAATCCTTGACTAAAGAGAGAACTTGGAGACCAATCCCCTAGACCTCTCTTTTTGGATCTTTTTGTCAAGATTCCAAAATTCAAAGTGCTAACCCTTCAAATCCTGTTACACATCTTTTTAGTCCAATGTTACCAAGAAGTATCATTGCATTCCAAGTTGATAGGAATATAGGCATTTATAAGATTTTCTATATCTGGCTTATATTATTAGTTCTGTGTCTTATCCTTTGGTTTGTTGACTGCATAGGTTCATAGGTTCATACTAGGCTATCTGCCCTGGGGCATTTATAAGCCTAGCCCGATTGTGTTTGGCTTATGCCACCCCTTGATTTGAGTATACTGTGCCCTTTTTAAAGTTTAGTTTACTGTGCCTGTATCTAATAGTGACACGGAAGTAATCCCCGGTACAAACCTACGATTCCCCATCCATTCATCAAGATTCTTCTTGAAGAGAGTCAGTGAGGTGCTCTGCCTAACATGAATTGGAATTCTATTCCAGAGCGAAGGGAGCCTCTGGGTTATGAATCTGTCCCTCCAGCATATTCTATTTATTTCTGTGCTGAGGTTCAAGTCCCTCGAACACGTGGCTCTAAGGGATTTAGATTTACTGAGGTGGAGCATGTCCATTAATTCTGGGTTGGACATAGTTTTATATGTCAGGCATAGATCACCTCGAAGTAGGCGGTATGCAACTGAGTAGAGCTGGAGTTTTTTTAACCGAGCAGCGTATGGCATCTGTTTGAGTCCCTTGATCCTCCTAGTGAGGTACTTTTGGGTTCTTTCTAATTGCTGCAGGTGTCGGGTAAGGTACATCCCAAAGGGGGCATTGTATTCTATGATGGGTCTGATGAGGGATGAATAAAGGGGCACAATTACCTCTCTTGATCTAGATGTGAATCCTTTCATGATGAGGTGGGCTATGTAGAAGGTCTTTCTAACCACTTTGGCAATGTAGTTGTCAAAGAAGAGATTGCTATCAACTTGGGTCCCCAGATCCCTAATTACTTTCTCTGTACTTACCACCTATGTGGTAATTTGTGGGCACATTGTTTTTGCCAAAGGGTATGACTATACACTTTTTGGCATTTAGCTTTAGACCATGGCTCTGGCACCAGTTATCTGTCTCTGTGAGACCTTTTTGAAGGATGTTTGTGTCAACTGGAGAGTTGATTATGGCGCCCAGTTTTCAGTCATCTGCGAACTTGGTGAGCCATAGTCCTCCCACGTTGGCCTGTACCTCAGAAAAGTAAATACCGAACAAGAGAGGTCCCAGGACAGAACCTTGTGGGATGCCACTTGTGACCAGTTTCGAGTCTGACATGGCTCCAGCAACTCTGACTCTGTGGGTTCTGTCTTTGAGCCAGTTTGCGACCCATCTTGTGACATAGGGGTTTATATTTAGGCTGGATAGCTTATCTATGATGCCCGAGTGGGTATTGTGTCAAATGCCTTTGCGAGGTCCAGATAGGCTGTGTGGACTACCTTCCCTTCATCTATGGCCTTAGTGACTGTTTCGAAGAAGTCGACCAGGTTCAAAAGGCAGGATCTGCCCTTGAAGCCATATTGGGTAGGATCTAGTGTCTGTAGGTCCCCAATGTCTTTGTTTATGAGTTCCATGATGATCCTCTCCATAGCCTTGCAGACTAGGCTAGTCAGGCTTATGGGGCGATAGTTTCCAGGGTTCGCAGAAGCGCCACCTTTGTGGAGTGGGACCACTGTTGCTGTACGCCATTCTTTGGGCACATATCCTGTAGTGAGGCTGAGATTGTACAGCAGTTTTACTTGAGGGATTAGTTCTTCTTGGAGTTCATGTAGGACGCAACCCGGGACACCATCTGGTCCCATGGAAGCAGTGTTTTTTGCTTTGGAGAGGGCGGCCTTCACCTGAGCATCAGAGATGTTTGGGAGGCTGCACTCTGCCGGGATAGATACTTGCTCTTTTGGGGGGGAGAGGGTGGAGAAGTTTGCACTGAACCTGTCTGCCAGGATATTGGCGATGTCTGTGGGTTCAGTGTATTTTTTGTCGCTTAGAATCAACTCGGAACAAGTCTGGGAGTTGCATCCCAGGTTCCTAACATAACTGAAAAAAGCCTTATGATTGTCTTTAGTGTCCTGTGCACTTTTTCTCTCGAAGCTGGCCTTGGAGGATTTTATGAGGGATCGTAATTTTTTGCTAGTACTGATCAGAGATGCCTTCCCTTTCAGGGATTTTGCTCCATCATGTAGTAGCTTCCTCCTTCTGTTGTACAATTTATTTATGGCTGGGGTCCACCAGACTGGATGCCTGCCTTTGGATGATTGGGTCTTGATTTTGTTTGGGATAACATGATCCATGCATTCCTGGAGATGTCCGTAGAATGCGTTTATATAGGACTCTGCAGTTTGGGCTGTAGTTTCCACTGGCCCTGGGGCCTTGAAGGATTCCACTTCAGTTTTGAGAAGTGTGAAGTTCGCTTTTGAGAAGTTTTTCACTGTGGTTTTCTGGGCTGGGGGTGGGGTCGGGATGTGGATATCCAGTGAAATTAATTTATGGTCTGATCTTACCAATGAGGGATATACTTCTGGTATGGAGCATAGAGTCCCCATGTTGGTAATGATCAGGTCTAGTATGTTTTCCTTTCTTGTGGGAGAGGTGACTATTTGTTCCATAGCATTTGAGTTTATAAATTCCAGGAACCTTTGGGCTAAGGTGCTGGGGCTTGAGTAATGCTCCCAGTCTATGTTTGGGTAGTTGAAGTCACCCAATATAATGGTGTTCGGAGAGATCTTCATTTTCTCCAATGTTTTCAGGAAAGCCGAGTGGGATTCCTGACTTTGAGAGGATGGTCTGTAGGATGCTATAAACTGGAAAGCAGTCTTGCCCACTGTCAGTTGCACTTGGATGGTCTCCGATACTTTGTGCAATGCCACTAACCTGGAGGTGTGGGTATCCTTGATAAATATGGAAACTCCCCCTCCTTTTGTGGTTCGGTCCAGGTTTTGGGGCCGAAAAGCATGATATGAGGTATAACCTGGTAGTGCTGGGGTGCTCTCTGGAGCCTTGAACCAGGTTTCTGTCACTGCACAGATATCGATGTTCTCCATACTGAGGAGAGCTTCGAGTGCATGCATCTTGAGGTTAAGACTTCTGGCGTTTAGCAGCATTACCCTTAGTTTCTTGTTCCTTGTGCTGTCTATGGAGGTGGGTTTGACTTTTGAGCCTTGCCTAAAAAGGCACTATGGGGTGGCAAGAGCCTTTGCCAATATCCAAAGCCCAGGGTGACAGGTGCAAGCCGTCCCTAGCGAAGCAACGTGGCTTGTCGAGCATGTCATCCCAGGCTGACAGACACTGGATCCCCTTTGAATGACACCAAAATTTTAGCCAATTGTTAAAATCAATCATTTTGTCTTTATACTGTGGCATCATTCTAGGTGAGGGTAAGATGCTGCTCAAGGTCAGGGTCATACCGGCCTGGGCTACATGATCAGAGAGCTCCTCTATGTCTCTTTTCATGTAGTCGAGGGAGGTACGTCTCAGGTCATTCACGCCAGCATGTACAATGACGGAGTCATATTTGTATTTGCTTTGGAGTGACCTGAGTGCTTGCATTATGTGGCGGATGCTAGCGCCCGACAGGCAGCTCACTGTGACCTTCTCTTTATTCAGCTTGGTGAGCGGGATGTCAGTGTGTCTGACAATAGAGTCACCTATTACAAGAGTATCAGGTGTGTTTTTCAGCCTTAAGGGCTGTGACTGCTTGGCACACTGACTTTGTGTGCTATGTGTTGTACGTGTTTTGTTTTGGGGTAGCGTTTGCTTGGATGTCTGCTTTGGAGGTCTCTGTTGCTTAGGTAGATTTTTGTTTAGAGCCTCCAAGTATGTTTTTGTGTTTTTATGTGTTTGGTTCGCTGTTGTGGTGGGACTATGTGATACTGGAATTGTGTTGTGTGAGATTACCTTCTCCTCCTGACTGGTTACACCAGTTTTGAGATGAGAGAGCTCAGCCTCCAGTTTGGCTATATGGTTACATCTCTCACATATATTTGAACCTGTTTGGAGGAGGAGAGGGTTGTCCGTGTACATGAGACAGTTGTAACATTGCCTCAAAATTCCCAGATTCACCAGCTGGACTGGAGAGGAAACCATTGACTGACCTTTGGACATGCTAGAGTAATATAGGGAACTGAATTAAAATGGACCAATAGGGGACAAGGTAATCGTAGAGAGTATAAGAGTAAGTAGTGCTTATGGTTTATTAGTGCTAACTTGTAAAATTACTTATTTGGACCAGTGAGGGGCCTTAGAATGAGAATATGGTGTTTAATTTGAGAGATAGAGCAGTTCTAAGGGAAAAAGTGAAGAGCAGACTTTGTGGAGCCAGGAATAGTTTAAACCCAATTAGGCGGCGCTGCCCGATGTTGCGCTATGCGCGAAAACGTGCATAACCGCGCAAAAGAGGGTTTTAAGAGAGGGAGATCAAAGGAATTGACCCAAAATGGCCAATAAAACTACAGTTTCAAGGCAGTAACCACTCCCACAGGGGCAGGCAGGCTGCTCAATGTTTATCACTGCCACTGATGAACACGGTGACTTCCCTTTAGCCCAAGCAAACAATGTCCTCCAAGAAACCTACAAACAGTTCAGAACAGCAAATCTGTAACTGAACTTTTTTAAATCTCAGAAAAGTGGGGAAAAAAGCAAGATTTTTTTGTTTTTTTTTTGTTTTTTTTTTAAGGAAAGCAGAAGTTCACAAGTATCAACAAGTTAGAACAGTGCAGTAAATGACCCCACACGTGTGTGCTAGGCCAGAGACAGATAAAATGCAAGTTTTAAGAAAAAAAAACTATTTTAAAAAGAAGTGCAGGCAGGAAATTCAGTAATCAGCTCTAGGTTGTGTTCTAAATACAGTTACCAACACAGAAATCAAATTTAACAAGCCAGAAAATGCTCAAAAGTAGGCAGCAATGCAGAAAAACTCAACAAATAATCTGAAGCAAAATACTTAAAATCTCAAAAGTGGCTCCTTTCTTCTCTCAACGTTTTCTCCTCTTGGTGGGTGCTTCACCAACAGCCAACAAGTCCATAAAGACACTAAAACCATGAGGCAATCGGGTTTTAAGAGAGGGAGATCAAGGAGTTAGGAATTGACCCAAAATGGCCAATAAAACTACAGTTTCAAGGCAGTAACCACTCCCACAGGGGCAGGCAGGCTGCTCAATGTTTATCACTGCCACTGATGAACAGAGACTTCCCTTTAGCCCAAGCAAACAGTGGCCTCCAGAAACTTACAAACAGTTCAGAACAGCAAATCTGTAACTGAACTTTTTTAAATTTCAGAAAAGTGGGAAAAAAGCAAGATTTTTTTTTTTTTTTTTTTAAGGAAAGCAGAGATTCACAAGTATCAACAAGTTAGAACAGTGCAGTAAATGACCCCACACTTGAGTGCTAGGCCAGAGACAGATAAAATGCAAGTTTTAAGAAAAAAAAATGATTTTAAAAATAAGTGCAGGCAGGAAATTCAGTAATCAGCTCTAGGTTGTCTTCTAAATACAGTTACCAACACAGAAATCAAATTTAACAAGCCAGAAAATGCTCAAAAGTAGGCGGCAATGCAGGCTTCAAGACATTCACATCTTTCTATATTTGAATGATTGTCATATTTTCTGACACTTTTTCCAGTTGTCAGTATTCTTAGATTGACAAATGAAACTTTTCCTTAGTTTAGGGTTTCAACTGAACTTGCAAAAATCATGTTTTCCCTTTCCAGTCAATAGTTTTTTTCTGGAGCATTTTCTTAATTTGTCACTATGAAGACCTTTTCTTCCACTAGATGAAGTAAAACAGTGCAAAGAAATGTTCCTGGATTTCCTCAGCCAGTCTCAGACTTCTGACAGGGAATTTCTCAGGATTGAGTTTCATGGGATCTGCAATTCTCATGACTCCCTTAGCCAGACTTCATGTGAAAAGAATTCAGTGGTACATCAGATCACTCAGGATTCAACATCATTACCCCTTATCTTTTCAGATTCCATTTCTGAGAGGAGTTATTTTGGTGGGTGTACCAGTTATCTCTTAATCCAGGTCTCCCCTTCTCCCTTCAGTCTTCCACCCATTCTGTTACACTAGTTTTAAAAGGGGTAAAAGTGCAAGTTATGTACAGATCTAAGGAAAGACAAAAGCATATAAAATGCCACATTAAAGATAATGTTGGCATTTATCAATATTTTAAAAGCCTTAACTCTTCTAAAGTCCCAATGAACTCTCCAAGTTGCCTTCATTTTGTGCATGAAAAGTTGACACCACTTCCATTTGAACCAATTGATCAAACTAATTTGAGGTTCTTAACATGGAAAACTGCACTACTCATTGCTCTGATATGTGCAGGAAGAGCATCTGAGTTACAAACTAATAATGAATCAACCCTACCTTATTTTCTGTAAGGACAAGGTTTCTCTGAGAACTAATCCTTCTTTTATGCCTAAAGTGGTTTCAGTGGTTACTTTAAGCCACACTACTAATCCCACTGTTTTCTTTCCAGAACCTAAAAACAAGGGAGAAACTATCCTGTTTACTCTCATTGTGTCCATAGGCAGCTAGGATACTACTTGGCCATGTGGAGGGTGCCATAAAGCTTTGAAAGCTTGGACAGAGGTCATATCCTAGGCAGGAATACAACCCAGTGATATATTAAATCATCAGCTGTTATGGTGAGTTCACTTATTTTGTGCCATATGCTGCCACTAACCTGCTTCAGTTAATTCATAGATAATACAAGACCACTGACTTATGACCATTCACAGATTGTCAGTACCTAACCTCAGGCTCTATCTTCTTTAGGCAGGCTGTACCATCCAGTTCTGGAGTAAATTTGTGGATACTCATCATCTAGTTTGTTTAAAGGAGGGTAGTGAGTCACACTAATTAACATGCACGGGAAATTTATGTAAGAGGTTTGGTTGGTGCTGGCTTATAAACGTATCCCTTCCTCATATTTTATTTATCTGTTGGTGAAGATTTAGGTCCCTGGTTGTAGTAATGGCTGAGGTATTAGCCTTACAGAGAAGCAGTAGATCCAGAAAAAAAAAATCTGTATTCTTATAACTCAAGAAGCGAGACTGAGATCTCTCTTCAAACATGTATAAGATACTGAATAAAGCTTTTAGCCTCTCTTGGTAGCTCGTGAACTTTTAGGACTGTAGTCTATTGGTTAGGTACATATGAGGTCTTTCTAGTTTGTTTGGTGAATTGCATACCAAAGGGGACATTGTAATCAGTAACTGGCCTAATCAATGCTGATTATAAGAATGCAATTATCTCTTTCAACCTTGAAAAGAGAGGGGGAGCTATTATTAACTCAAGTACCTAGCTCCCTGGCTACATTTTCATTTTGAAGTAGTTTGTTTATATGGTATGATGAGGAGCGGGGGTGTTTACCAAAAGTAATGATAGTACACTCTTTAGTATTTATTTTGAGCCCATTTTTAGTACACCAAAAGTTCACTAAGGTGAGTTCATTTTGGAGGGTTTGGGTGTCAAACTGTAACTTAACTCCCAGTTTGCAGTGATCTGCAAATTTGTCAGCCAGAGCTGTTAGTTTTGACTTTGTCTTTATCATTAATTTAATCCCCTATCTCATGTTCCTCTTGGGTAGTAGCTGAATTTGTCTCTTAATCCCTCAGGGCATAAAGCCTTTTGGCTTTGGTTTTGATTAATGCACCTGGTGGCAACAGTTGGAGGAATGTTAGTCCATAATATTCTTGCTGATGCCATGTTAGGAGGCTTAATAAGTAGCATGCAAGCGTAATAGATGTGGTCTGACCTCTTGGAGGTCTGCGTTCTAACTGATATACATAGGGCTTCTATGTACTGCATGACATGCAAATCACTGTGGTTAGCTCATTAGCCTTAAAGCTGTATACCCATTTTGTAATCCCCGCTTTTAAAAAGTACATATACATGTACACTTATTTATGAGGTAGCATGCATTATAGTACAGTGATCATTATTAATAAACCTCAATGTTGCACCAAGCATGTCATTGTCTAGTTAGTCAAACATCTGAGCAATTAAATAAACATTTTTATTTAATGACTTTTCGTTCCTTAGAATCATGTGTTGCTCTGGAACAGTCCTTGTATTTGTTTTATTAAGTGGTCTTCCATATCTGGAGAATTTAGCAGGCTGCTACATTGAACATCTAGTACTGCCTTTGTGAGGGTGCATTCTGTGCTGCATTTGGAGATACAAATTCAGGACTTATTTGTCTGTAGCTGTTGACTGTTAGAGTTTTCATAATCTGTATTATCTTACAACAAGACTGGTTATGGCACTTCTGGCTGCTCTTCTTGCATTTTCAGTGATTGTCTTGTACAGATGTCTGCATTTTCTTCTACACAGATTAAAACATGCTACGCATAGTACGTAGTCTTAGTTCAGCTACTTTACTAACTGCTTCAATTTCAGAGTTCACACTTTCCATTGACAGTTGGATTTGTTGCTTCCAAACAGTAAACTGTGATAGTTCTTTGCAGTTCCTGTGGTAGTACTTTTCTGTACTGGTTTCTTTCTAGATTTTCCTTTACTATGTGCTGATTCTTAGATGCCAGTATCTTAGCTAAAGTGTTGCTTCTTGGTCTCGTGTCTCAGCATTAGGGCTACTGAGAGAGTGAATCCCAGCAGTCAAGTGTTCTACATAGTAATGGCTTTTACTACAGCTCTTTATCATAGGTTCATATGTGTTTACTAGGTTAATGACCACAGTGGGCTTTAAGCCTAGCCATGCATCCCTAATCTCTTGACAAGTTCTGATACCCTTGATAAGTGTAAGCACTGGGCTGGGAGATATACCATTTAAAGGTTTCCTGTGTCGATTAGAGACGTAGGTGCCAGACCAGGGCACTTTCTAGCATTTCCTTTACTATGTGCTGATTCTTAGATGTCAGTACCTTAGCTAAAGTGTTGCTTATGCTTCTTGGTCTCATGCCCAAGCATTGGGCTACTAAGAGAGTAAATCCATGCAGTCAAGTGTTTCTAGATAGTGTAATAGCTTTTACTACAGCTCTTTGCCTAGTACCTACCTGTGAACCGATGACAATCAGATGTCAAACCATTAGCAACCTAGCCAGAGCATGTGGAATCAAAAGTCATTTCTTGCTTCCAGGAGGGTCACACAGGACAAGCCTGGGGAAAATTTGAGAGTGCCCATCTAATATTTTTTTTTTCTATGTAATTAGAGTACAACTTTGTTTTAATCTGTACTTGTAGTTTTTTTTTTCCATAGGTGGATAACACACTTGTATAAGAGCCTATCATGTCAATGTATCCTTTTAAGTTTGTGGACAGGGATTTCTGAGGTGTGTGTGTGTTTCTGGGTTCCCCATTGAAATGCTGCATGCTGACAAACTGAAAAAAGGGCAGAAAACACAGAAGAAGAATGAATCTTGAAAATCAGTCTTCTTCTTTAAACTCCTTTTTGAAGGGCTTCCTGCATACCCCCCCCCCAAACTTATGTATACCAGCTCCGAGACTGCATTCAGGGAAAATGGAATATTCCACAAAACGGCATCTCAGACTTAGTATATATAAGTCCATATTTTCAGCCATTCAGTCTCTATGTTTCAGGACTCGCTGTAGCAAGTCCCACAGTTTAAATGGTTACCATTTTTGAGTACTCATTAGCTTTGTGAAGGTGTAGTAGGTCTAGGAAGGTAGGGTCTTTCATGGCCCACAAGGCCAAATGGATCACCACAGAGAGGTCTACAGGAAACAGATTTCAGAGAGATGGTGACAAGTTGGTCAATTATAACTAAGGATCTCGAAGTGTTTGACTTCTACTTTTAGGAAACACTTGTCTCTCAAGTAGAGTAATATGTTGTGATAAGTATATGGCAAGCAGGGCATCATATTCAGTAATGGGGCTATAAGATGTGATTTCAGTTGAAATAAAACTTTTTTGGATGAGGTACCCTTGGTTATTAGTTGGACCAGATAGAACAGTTTTCTAACCACTGTGGAGAAATGATAGAATGACAGAGAGTAACCCACAACAGTGCCTAGGTCTCTCTGTCTCATTCTGAAGGGCTGTCTCACCTCTGAAGTTAGGATGAGGAATTATTCATATTACAAAAGTGGACTGTACTACAGTTTTGGCATTTAGTTTGAGTCCATTGTCCATGAATCAGTTTTTGCATAGTCTAGCCCTTCTTTGGTTACCTTCATATATGTGGGTATTGAAATAACCACTAGATGTTCTTCATGTTTCATTGTTGCAGTTATCACACTTGGGTTATCTGCCTGCAGGTAGCCCTCAGTCGGCCCGAATACCAGAGTCTTGGGATTTCTGCGTCGGATGCTTTCGCCTCTTCCATGATGTCAGGGGTATAAAACATGCAGCCGACGCCATTACATCAGCTGTTCTTGCCGCGCAGGAGCCCGAAGCTGAATCACTTCACAAGTGCCAGTCGGCCGCTACCTGAAATTTTTTTTTTTTTGAGTTTCAAACCTGAAGTCTTCTAAAGCTAAGTACCCCTTTGGGGATCCTTTTTTCTTGCTCTAACCGATGTCAGAAAAAGTTAACAATTGTCTTGCCTGTGGAAAGCAACTACCTGTCAGAGATTTTCATTCTTACTACGTCACCTGTCTAGGTCCAGACCATGACGTCCCTCGCTGTCGGTTTTGTGCCTTCTTCAATGCCCGAACTCTTCGTCATCAGGCTATCTTTATCGCCAAATTATTTTGCTCTCATTCTCTGTATTCCGAAATGGCTTTGATAAACCATCCGACTACCAATCTTCCAAAAAAAGTAAAGATAAAGACAGAGACAGTCCACATAGGTCCAAAACTGCCGATGATGCTTCCATTAAGCTAGTCACCAGTCTGCCGGTATTCGGTGGGGTGCTTTCTCAACCCCTGATACCCGCTTCTACAGATTCGCAGGCCTCTACTGAGACCCTTTTGGAGTCCGGTATGCTGCAAAATACTTCTTCAACGATGGAACCTGCGGATGGCACCAGCTTCTGAGGGTGTATTCAGACCTTCCGATGTTCATATTAAACCGACTGCTTCGTTTATGAATAAAACTACCAAATTTCTCAGGCCCAGAGTTCGCACTATGCCTAGAAATCTGACAACCAAAGTGCATTCTCTAGCTCCCATGCCACAGAAACAAATGCTTAGAATGGCTGAAGACCTTCTTACTTTAATTAGGGGAAGCCAGCCTTCCCCTTCTAAAAGACAAAGAATTGATTTTCCTTCTTATTCTACAGACCATGGGTCCGATGACTCTGACCCCTCTGATTACCAGAACATACCCTTATCTCTACCAATGAGGATTCAGATGCAGAGGATCCCATTCCCTCTGCCTCCCCCCAGAGGACTTTTCTTTCGGTGAAACCTTGCATACCCTAAGAAAGCATTTCCGCTGGGAATGCTAGGACTACTCACAGTCCAAAAAGAGATTCAGGGAATTTTTAAACTTGCCTCAGCACAGGCCTCTAGCTATACCCCCTGTCCTGGATATTGTAGATGATGTCTTCATGGAGTCCAGTCTTAACCCTGATACTTTACCACCAGCTCCTAGAAAGCCTGACAGGTACTACAGAGGACTTGACTCTCACAAATTTCTCTTTAAAAATCCCACTACGGCTCCAGAGACCATTTCCCAGGGACCTAAAGGTATTAAGGCTACTACAGCCAAAAACCCTACCCCTTCAGACAGGGATTCTAGGGCTTTAGACAGATTGGGTAAGAAGGTCTTTACCTCTGCAACTCTTGCCAACAGGGCTTTAAACTGCCAGTTTCACACGTTGAAGTACCAGCAGCATATTATGGAACTAATTAAACAAAAAAAGTTGTTGATTCCTGATTGCGCAGAAAATAAAGATTTACAAGAGTTATTGCATTCTGCAAACCAAGTTGGTATACATGCTTTGCAGTGTGGTTTTGATGCCTTAAAAGCATCTTGCTGCTGTCACTGGGTCTGTTCTGAGAAGGCATGCTTGGCTGAAGGAAAAAATCTTGCCGGACCATGTCAAAGCAAAATTACTAGATGCTCCATTAAACCAAGAATGTTTGTTTGGCACAAAAGCAGAAGTTGTTCTTAAAAAGATGGAGGAAAAAGCTAAATCTATGCAAACTGTTAAATATTTCTTACAGGTACAGCCACCTAGATTCAGTAGACATTGGCCTTCAAAAAACTGGTCCTTTCCAGTCCCTCCTAGACCTTCTCAGTCCAAACCCAGGGCCAACAGACCACAAAGACTACAGTCTCAGGGTATGCACAGATCTAAACAATGGAGTGCTCCCATCTCAAAAACAGGGAGTGGTAAGCCACCCCCTTATGGAAAAAGTTCACAATGACTTGTCCTTCATCCTTCCTAGCCATGCCCATGTACTTGCGCTCGCCCTGCATGCAAAAACTGGGAGTATATTACCCAGGACTGATGGGTCTTAAACATTGTATCCCAGGGATACAGATTCTACTTCCACTCACTGCCAACCCCAAGCGGATTGCCAGACCTTCCTCCAAACCAGTGGGCAGAGGCCCAAAAGCAAGTACTTTCTCTTCTCAGTATCAGGGCTATTCAACCTGTTCCAACAGAGCAAATGGGACAAGGTTTCTACTTCAGACTGTTCCTGGTGCCCAGAGAAGAGAATTCCTGACGCCCTGTTCTGGATCTGTCAGTTCTCAACACCTTCCTGGTGGTATCAAAATACAGAATGTTTACACTTCAGCAGCTGCTTCCTATGCTAGCCAAGGACTCCTGGCTGATCACCCTAGACTTAAAAGAAGCTCATCTGCACATTCCCATAAGGGAATCTTGCAGGAAATGCCTACGTTTCAGGGTAGGCTTTATGCACTATCAATTCTCTGCACTTCCGTTTGGCTTATCTACTGCGCTCAGGGTCTTCACAAAGTGTCTGGATCCAGCCAATTGCGTACTGCAGGCAAAGAAATATTCAAATGTACCTATACTTGGATGATTGCCTGATTCAGATGGACAGTCAGGAATTGCCACTTCAGCACCTGACATTTGTAAAGAGACTACTAACTTCTGTGGGTTATACCATCAACGAAAATAAATCACATCTGGTACCCAGCCAAAAGATTATATTCCTGGGAACAAGCTTGAACACAACTTCCCAGATGGCATTCCTCACTCCAGAAAAGCAGGTTTATTTGACACATTACTTCAAACTACTGGCAACCCAGACCCAGCTATCTTCAAGAAAAATACTGCAAGCCCTAGGTTCCATGGCTTCATGCATTCTCCTAATTCTATATGCATGACTGCAGATGGGGAAATTTCAATGGTACTTAAAAAGTCTCGGGTGTCAACATTCTCAGGACCTGGAAACAGTGATTCCTATCATTCCTTGCCTAAGGACAGAGTTCCTTTGGTGGGCAGAGGCTTGCAGCCACAACAAGGGACTCCCTTTCACTCAACCCCCGCCGCCCAAACCCTGACAACATATGCATCAGACTATGCATGGGGGGCTCACATGGCAGGCAAATGCATTCAAGGCAAATGGAGCCCAGGACAAATTCACCTGCATATCAGTCAAAAAGAAATGTTAGCTGTACAGAATGCACTGACAGCCTTCAAATACCTTACCCTTCCAGGACAACTCTTGATAAGGACAGACAACTCCACAGTTATGTGGTACATAAACAAGCAGGGGGAACTCATTCCTACCCACTTGAGCAATCAAGTGCACCTGCAAGCTCAATTCCTGCCAGGCAAACAAAAATCACTGGCAGATGGCTTCAGCATAAATATAATGGATCCACACGAGTGGAAACTGGAACCCAACTCATTCAGATTTCTAATCCACAAGTGGGGACAGCAGAGGTGGACCTCTTTGCTTCCCCCCAAAATCATCAACTGAACAGATTCTGCACCAGAACTCCCCACAGCCAAGCATGGAAAGTGGATGCCCTATCCTTTACATGGGAAAATTTCTCAATCTATGCCTTTCCCTCTCTGCCCCTCCTTACAAAAGTACTACTCAAGATCAAACAGGACAGGCCAAGGACAATCCTTATTGCACCAGACTGGCCATGCCATCACTGGGAGGGTGGCTTAATGGCTAAGGTGTTTGCCTTACAAACACAAGGTGCAGGGTTTGAGTCTCACAAGGGATAATTGGCTAAGCTTGAAATGGCTTCCAAGGGCAGTTAGCTTAGTAATAAACTATGAACTGGTACCCACTCCTATGCAGTCTGACAGCAGTGCCACTCTGGCACCTACATCAGACCCCCTCCCTACTGTCCCAGCAGAAGGGACAGATTTTGCATCTTCAGCTACAAACCCTGAACCTAGCAGCCTGGCTTATTCCCTGAATACATCACCAACAGCCATCAGCAGCAAACAGGTGCTAGATGTCATACTTGAGGCCAGGAGGCCTAGTACTAGGAAATCCTATTCAAAAAAGTGGAAAAGATACTGTTCTTGGAGCCAGTCTCAAGGAAAGGACACAGCCATGCCCACCTTACCTCAAATCCTAGATTATCTAGCAGAGCTGCTCCATAAAGGCCTATCCATCTCATCAATTAAGATTCATGCTTCTGCCATCTCAGCTCATTACTATACTGAGACACCCTTCTTCTCTCACCCTCTGATCAAGCAGTTCCTCAGAGTAGCTAACAACTTAAGATGCCCAAGGAGAGCTCCCACTCCTGCCTGGGACCTTAACTTAGTACTAAAGAAGCTAATGCTTCCCCCTTTTGAGCCTGCTATTACAGCAGAGTTAAAATTCCTCTCTTGAAAAACAGCCTTACTTCTAGCCATCACTTCAGCAAGAAGAGTGTCTGAGTTACAGGCTGTTATGTCTGTGGAACCCTTCATTATCTTCCATGCAGACAGGTTTTCCTCAGGACTAACCCATCATTTATGTCCAAGGTAGTATCCAGTGTGGCTTTAAACCAATCCATCCATTTACCAACCTTTTTTCCTAATCCACAAAATAAAGGGGAAAGGATCCTGCACTCCTTGGATGTGCGCAGACAACTCGGGTTCTACCTTGACAGAACTAAACCTTTCAGAAAATCTGCCCAGCTGCTAGTCAGCTTTGCTACAGGGGCAGAAGGCAAGGCCATTTCAAAGCAAACCATTTCCAAATGGATAGCACACTGCATCCATTTCTGCTACAAAGACCATGTAGAACCTACCCCACAGAGGATCAGAACTCATTCCACTAGGACTTCCTCAACCCCTACAGCATTTCTCAGGGGAGTCCCTACCAGGGACATCCTGGAAGCTGCAACCTGGAGTTCTGTACACATCTTCACCAAGTATTACCACTTACCTATCTTTTCAAAATCCAGAGCTGGATTTGCCACTGCAGTCTTACAAGGCCTGCTAGCCGGCCCTAACGCTTCTTGACTTGCCTCCACCCTTCCTCAGTTTTGGGAATCAACCCAAGTGTGATGACTGCAACAGTGAAACACGAAGAACATAGTACAGTTGTGTACACGTATCATAAATGTAGATGTTCGAGTGTATTCACTGTTGCAGTCCTGGATGTCCTTCAAGGATGCATCTGCAGTCATAACATATGGGTTGTCCTGCCTCAGGCAGCCCTGTGGTCGGCCGGATTCCAAAGTCTGGGTCTGGCCTCGGCTGATGTCGCACTTTCCCCGACGTCAGAGCTTCTGGGGTATAAAGGCATCAGCCGACGCCATTTTCCTCAGTCTTTCTTGCCGCGCGGTGCTCGAAGCAGAAGCTGTTCGCAAGTGCCGGTCGGTCAGATCCAGAGATTTCAGCTACCGAAGACTTCTAAAAAAGCTAAGTACCCCGTTGGGGACTCTTTCTTGCCTCAGCCGATGTCAGACAAAGTAAATAATTGTTTAACTTGTGGAAAACAAATACCTCATAAGGATTTCCATTCTTACTGCCTTCCTTGCTTAGGCCCAGACCACGACGTATCAGCTTGTTTAGCCTGTGCCTCCTTCAACCGACGGACTCTTAGATGTCGGTCGGAGTTTGCAGAAGAGTTTTTTGGATCCGCTTTTGCATATAAAATGCCGTCGGAGACTCCGACTACACATTTTAGCCAAAAAACGCAAGGAAAAGGGCTGACACTCGCGGCCCGCGGTTTCAGCTGAAACCACGGTTAGGCCTACCGCAAGTGTCTCGGTTTCGGCTGAAACCGAGTCCTCGGTTCTTACTTCTGCCGAAATCATACCTCCGACAACCGAGGCCAGAGAGGCCCCGGCTGAGTCGGCTACAGAAACCCCTACCGAAGAAGCAAACGCACAAGAATTGTCCGACACCATCCCATTGGACATTTCTACTCCTGCACGTGAGGCAGCTAGGCCCCCCTGCTTCTTTGTCTATTAAGGCCTTCTCCAGGGCTAAAGCAGCTAAAATTTCAAAGGCTTTACCTGCAAAATCTACCTCTCAGAGACCTTCCTCAAGTTCTCAGATTCTCAGCCTTGCTGAGGACCTTATATCTCTGATTAGGGGTTCCCAACCTCACCCAGACAGGGCCTCTCAACCTCATCCTGACAAAAGGCCTAGGACTGAACCCCCTGAGCCTCTCTCCTCTGATTACTCCTCGGATGGATCTGATTTATCAGACCATCAGGAAGGGCCATACTCACCTTATGAGGATTCAGATGCAGAAGACTCTATTCCTTCTGCCTCCCCTCCAGAAGAATTTTCCTTTGGGGAGACTTTACACTCAATGAGGGAACACTTTCAATGGCAGGGTCAGGATTTCTCTGATTCTAGAAAAAGACTTGGGACCTTTTTACACTTGCCACAGCATAGGCCTTTAGCCATACCACCTGTGCTAACAGTAGTTGATGATGCATATAATGATGTCAGTTCTGCCCCTGATTCTCTTCCCCCGGCCCCTGCCAAACCTGACAGATATTACAGGGTCCCGGATTTTCACTTTCACTTGTATAAAGCCCATGCTGCAGACCCAGAAACTATTTCTCAGGGCCCAAAAGGTGTTGCAGCTGCCACTGCCAAAAACACCCTACCCTCTGAAAGGGAGTCAAGAGTATTAGAGAGATGGGGAAAAAAGGTTTATACATCTGCTACTCTTTCTGCCAGGGCTTTAAACTGTCAATTCCATATGATACAGTACCAGGAATATTTGTTAGATCAGCTGAATAAAAAGCTTTCTTCTCCTGAACCTTTAGACCGTAAGTCCCTTCAGGATTTGGTACACAACTCTCAGCAGGTCAGTAATCATTTCTTAAAATGTGGCTATGATGCACTGGAGGCTTCATTTAGATCAGCTATGACTGGAGCAGTAATTCGAAGGCATGCCTGGCTAAAAGATCAATCCTTGCCAGACCATGTCAAGGCTAAACTCCTAGATGCTCCAATGGAGAAACAAAGTTTATTTGGCTCCCCTGCACAGGAGATTCTAAAGAAAGTGGAAGAAAAAGCAAAATCTGTGCAAACAGTAAAGGATTTTCTGCAGGTCCAACCTCCGAGGTTCAGCAGAAACTGGCCTTCAAAGAATCTGTCCTTTCCAGACACCTCCAGAGCACAGAGGGGCAGGAATAGACGCCCAAGAGGCAGAGGTCAATCAAAGGGTGGCTACAGGGGTCGTCAGTGGCAACCTGCCAACCAGAGGAGTACTGCCACAGCTACAACTACAACCACTTCCACAGGACAGACACAATGACTTGGCTCTGATTCCGCCTACCAGGGAACAAGTGGAAGCACCCTTGGGCGGAAAGTTGGCTTTATTCTCGAAAAATTGGCATTGCATTACAAAAGACAAATGGACATTGCAAACAATAGACAAAGGATACAGGTTTCACTTCCACACTTTACCAAAAAAGAGCGGAATGCCAAACCTTCCACCAAACCAGAAGCTCTAAGGCAAATCAACAGTTTACTTCAGATGAAAGCAATAGAAAGGGTACCACCTATGGAACAAGGCCAAGGATTTTACTCCAGACTATTCCTTGTACCAAGAAAGGAAACCCAATGGAGGCCTATTCTCGACTTGTCCGCACTAAACACATATCTCATTGTGCCAAAATTCAAAATGCTGACCCTACAGCGACTTCTTCCCATGTTGGGCAAGGAGTCTTGGCTGGTGACTCTAGATCTCAAGGAGGCATACCTGCACGTCCCTATACGACCAGATTGCAGAAGACACCTCAGATTTCTTGCAGGATCAGAGCATTATCAATTCTCAGCATTGCCCTTTGGCTTATCTACTGCCGCCAGAGTATTCACGAAATGCCTGGCATCAGTAATTGCACATTGCAGGCTTCAGGGAATTCAAATCTACCCATACCTGGACGACTGCCTAATACAAGCGGACAACAAGACAAAACTAATAAAGGATTTGGCCTATGTCATACACCTGTTACAGGCCTTGGGATACACAGTCAACATCCAGAAGTCAAGACTAGTGCCATCCCAAAGGATAACATTTTTGGGTGCAGATCTGGACACAATAACTCAGATGGCTTTTCTCACAGAAGAAAAACAAAAGCAACTCCCAGTCTACTTCATGGCTTTGACAAGACAAACTCAGCTTACTGCAAGGAAAGTCCTGCAGGCCCTGGGTTACATGGCATCCTGCATAATCTTGATCCCGCATGCCAGGCTGCATATGAGGAAATTACAGTGGTACCTAAGGAATGTATGGTCTCAACACAGACACAGTCTAGAAACCATGATACCAATCATTCCATGCCTGAAAAAGGAATTCCTGTGGTGGGCTCAGGCCTGCCAGACCAACAGAGGGTTGCCTTTCAACAAACCACAACCAAGGCAGACCATCACCACGGACGCCTCAGACCTAGGATGGGGAGCACACATGGAAGACAAGTGTATCCAAGGCCTATGGTCTCAAGACCAGCTGAATTTGCACATAAACCTAAAGGAGATGCTGGCAGTGAAGCATGCAATCGAGGCATTCAAATCATTCCTCCAGCAAGGACATCTGCTGATAAGGACAGACAATACCACAGTCATGTGGTACATAAACAAACAGGGAGGCACGCATTCCTACCCTCTATGCCGGATGGCAATGGATCTGTGGAACCTAGGCCTGAATGTCAACATCCAACTGCAGGCCAAATTTGTACCAGGAAAAGAGAATTCACTAGCAGACAGCTTAAGCAGAACTACCACGGATGCTCACGAATGGATGCTGCATCCACACATCTTCAAAATCATAACAAACAAATGGGGAATGCCAGAGATAGACCTGTTCGCCTCCCCACTCAACCACCAACTGAACAAATTCTGCTCAAGAGTATACCACCCACAAGCCTGGAGGGTGGACTCCCTCTCTTTCAGCTGGAAGGCCCTAACAGTGTATGCTTTTCCACCTCTCCCATTGATGTACAAAGTTGTACTGAAGATCAGGGAGGAACAGCCAAAGGTGATTCTGATAGCTCCAGACTGGCCAAGGCAGCATTGGTATCCGCTACTGAGAAGCATGTCTCGGATGAACCCATGGCCTCTACCCCTATGGCCTTTACTTCTAACGCAGAACAACTACAAGATCCTGCATCCAAACTTGAAAACACTGCAGCTAACTGCCTGGAAAATTGCTTAAAACAAAACCAAACTGTTTTATCTCAGAGGGTCAAGGACATTATCCTGGAGGCTCGCAGACCCTCCACAAGAAAAACATACTCAGCAAAATGGAAGAGATTCCTCATTTGGAGTGCATCAAAGGGTACAAATGTCACACTGGCAAACCTAGCACACATCCTAGAATACTTAGCAGAACTGTTCCACAATGGCCTGTCCTATTCTTCCATTAAGATTCATGCTTCAGCACTTTCAGCAGAGTACAACATGGATCCTCCTATCTTCTCTCACCCTCTCCTCAGACAAATTTTAAGAGGGATCAAAAATGTAAAACCTCCAAGGAAACCTCCTCTGCCTACATGGGATCTCAACTTTGTGCTGGAAAAATTAACACTACCCCCTTTTGAACCAGCAGCATCAGCAGACTTACAGTTCTTATCTTGGAAAACTGCTTTCCTTCTAGCAATCACTTCAGCAAGAAGAGTATCCGAGTTACAGGCACTAATGGCAGTGCAGCCTTTCCTTATTTTTCACTCTCTTTTTCACTCTCTCTGAGAACCAATCCTACTTTCATGCCAAAGGTGGTATCCAGGGTATCCTTGAACCAAGCTATTCATTTGCCTACGTTCTTCCCTAACCCACAGAACAGGGGGGAAAAACTATTGCACACCCTGGATGTACACAGACAACTACGCTACTGTCTGGACAGAACTAAAACCAGCAGAAAAACTGACCAACTTTTTGTAGCATATGCAACTGGAGTGCAAGGAAAAGCAATATCCAAACAGACAATTTCAAAATGGATAGGAAATTGCATTCGATTCTGCTACTCTTTTCATGGAAAGACAACTCCTGAAAATATCAGGCCTCACTCCACAAGAGCCACGGCCACCACTACAGCTTTCCTATGAGGGGTGGCTACCAAGGACATTTTAGAAGCTGCTACTTGGAGCTCCGTGCATACATTTGCCAAGCATTACAATCTACCTTTATACTCCAGATCCCGAGCAGGTTTTGCAACTGCAGTTTTACAGGGGATCTTAACTACACCATCATTATCTTAGTACCTCCTCCCCCAGTTTGGCTGTGGTATTCTACCCATATGTTATGACTGCAGATGCATCCTTGAAGGACATAGTACAGTTTTGTACCTACAATAAATGTAGATGTCCGATAGGTATGCATCTGCAGTCAGGATTACCCACCTTCCTTCCCCTCTGTGGTATTCCTAGGGTGCTTACCCCTCTTTCAGCTAGCTGGGGGAATCTATTATGGTGTATTTGTTTGTATGTATATATGTATATATATTTTGTTTGCTACTGTTTGGGATTTTCAACATTTATCCAAATTTAGCCTTCCTAGAGGGCACCTGGCATCTGGGGCAAGAAACACTGAGGAAAATGGCATCGGCTGATGCCTTTATACCCCAGAAGCTCTGACGTCGGGGAAAGTGCGACATCAGCCGAGGCCAGACACAGACTTTGGAATCCGGCCGACCGCAGGGCTGCCTGAGGCAGGACAACCCATATGTTATGACTGCAGATGCATACCTATCGGACATCTACATTTATGGTAGGTACAAAACTGTACTTTACCTTCCCTCCAGCCCCCTAACTTCTCTCTGCTTTCTACCTTTGCTCTTTTGTGGCCATATCTTATGGCTGTGGTATTTACTTTTTACAGGAGGTGTTCCACACCATTTAATTGCTTCCTATTTTGGGGGCTCCTGACATCTAGGGCAAGAAAAACTGATGTAATGGCATCGGCTGCATGTTTTATACCCCTGACGACCTGATGTCATGGAAGAGGCAACAGCATCTGACGCAGAAATCCCAAGACTCTGGTATTCGGGCCGACTGAGGGCTACCTGCAGGCAGATAACCCAAGTGTGATGACTGCTACAGTGAATTTACTCCAACATCTACATTTATGGTAAAAGTACACAACTGTACTTTCACAGTTGTCACCAAATTATGTTAACTAGAGACCTGGGGTATTGGCCTTTAGATCAGAGAAACTAATGCCAAATAGAAGGAGACCCATCATCAATCCTTGAAATCCCAGTTGAAACATTTTTTGCTTATGAGTTGGTACCTGCAAGTCTAATATGTATGTTTCATTTGACAGCCATTTAATAGCATTTATTTTTCTTAAGATGTTTACATTTGTTTAGCTTATGTTCATTAACTTGCTTTTTCAGGATGTGCTTAAGAATCTAAGAATGAATAGGCTACTGGAGATGAAATGTTTCACAGCTTTGTGATCTGAATGTGTGAAGTGGGTTATTGAATGGATGAATGAAATCTTACCATAACAGTTGATGTTGTCCTCACTGTTGCATTGTTCTTCATTGAAGGGATGTCCTGCCCATGGCAGACCAATGCTCTGCCAGTATGAAAAAGCCTAAAGATCTTGTATGTGCCGTACGTCACATTTATGCTCCTCGTCCAGAACATAGTGCATAAAAGGGATGTAGAGAAGCAACTACTTAGAACTGGATTGCTCCAGAAGAGAACAGTTGCTATAGGACATAGGAGTCCATGCACATCTAGAATGAAGAAATGCAGAACAAACGAGAGGTGTTTGGAGGGAGGGAGCAAATACTGCAGCAGTGAAGAGAAAGACATCTACTGTTATGGTAAGATTTTTACACAACTGTACTTTCTCCTTCCATGTCACTGTTGCATAGAAGGGAGAGTAAAAAAGCTCAAGAAACAGAATAGGAAGAGCTGTCAAAACATCAACATAAAATGGTTTCAGCAAAACATGCTCTGGCCCTAGAAACCATATCCAACGTATTGCTTAGTAATTGTATGCACTGAAGACCATGTAGTAGCGTCAAGGATGTAATTGGTGTACAACTCCTTGGAGGAGTAACCAGAAAAAGCAGCAGCCCTAGTGGAATGAGCTCTAATGGGAATAGACATAGATTTTCTATGAAAAGAATAACAAAAGGAAATGGCCTTAGATATCCAGGAGAAGACAGTTTGCTTAGAAACAGCCAAACCCAAAGACCTGGGATGAAAGGAAGCAAAAAGCTGATCAGACTTACAAATAGTCCTAATTTTATCCAGGTAATACCTGAGCTGACTGTGCAAATCCAAGATATGCAGGACCCTATCACTAACAGACTGATGCAAAGGGAAAAATCAACGGAGTTGTACCAACTGATTCAAGGACAACTCATTTATTACCTTGGGCATAAAGAGTTATTAGTAGAAAGGGACACCCTGTCCCTGTGAAAATAAGAGGAGATATGGCCCATAAGGGCCTTGAGCTCAGAAACTCTACAAGCAGAAGTAAGAGCCAGCAACAAGACAGTCTTCCAGGTACAATGTTGCAAAGAAGTAGAATCTGCAGGCTCAAAATGAGCCTGTCTCAAGTTTTTCCAAGGAGGAGGAATAGGTTTTCTTGAAGGCCTAATATGCAGAATGCCTTTAAAAACTTTTGACTTCAAAACAAGAAGTCATAGGAGGATTCAAGGGCTGATGAGCAGGAATGACTGACAAATGGGCCTTCACAGAAGAATAGGTCGAGTCAGACTGGAGCAACTCACATAAATAAGAGAGGACCAGAGGGATCCCCACTGAAAAAGGGTCCTGGATGTCAGCATGGCACCAGACCAAAAATCTTTTCCATTTGGACATGTAAGATTTTCTGGTTGAGGGTTTCCTTGCCTCCTGTAAAACCCTGAGTATGTCCTCCAAAAACGGGTGCCTGAAAGGGATCAAAACCCTATCAGCCACAATGTCCGTTGCAGAGTGGACAAGTGGGGATGGATGAGAGACCCCTTGTCCAGTGTGAGGAGTTCCAACCGGTGAGGTAACTTGTGATGAGTGCCCATGGCCAGATGCATTACGAGGGTGAACCAATGCTGTCTCGGCCAAAAGGGAGTCACTAGCAAGATTTTTGAGAGTCCAGCTGAATCTTCTGCATGACTCTTAAAAGTAGAGTAAGAGGAGGGAAAGTGTAAAGAAACCTCCCCTTACAAGGAAAGGAAAGGGTGTCCATCTTCCATGCCAGATGGCTTGGCACTCTGGAACAGAACAGTGGAAGCTACCTGTTTTGAGGGAAGGCTAAAAGATCTTTCTGAGGAATACCCCACTGAAAGACATATCCAGAAACATGTCCCTGTGAAGCATCCGTTCATCAGCTATGTGAGCTGTGTTTTTGTCCTACTCAGTCTGCCACTAGATTGTGCTGTGAAGGCATGGGTACTGCCGAAAGAAATAACTGATAACTGGGAGCCACTGCCCAAGCCTGAAGTGCCATTCTGCAGAGGAGGTAAGATTTCATGCACTCCCCACACACACACACACACACACACACACACACACACACACACACACACACACTTTTTGACGTACCACATCACTGTAGTGTTGTCTGTGTACACCTTCACGGGGTCTGGAGACAAAATTGGGTGAAAAGCCTGAAGGCCCAAAATCAGAGTTCTCATCTCTTTGATGTTGACATGGTCTGACTTCTGATGGGAAAGCCAAACACCCTGAACTTCAGGTGACCAAGTGAAGCCCCCCACCCCATGTCTGAGGCATCGGTGAACAGCTCTTGACAAGAGAGTGGATACTGAAAGGGCGAGCCTGAGTTGAGAGTGAACTGTTAAATCCACCACTCAAATTTCTTCTTAAGACCGGGAATGAGAGGCAGACTGAAATATAGCAGGTGACTATGCTGTAACCAAACTAACTTGGGTACCATTGAAGCTTCCACATACACAGTCTGGTAAGAGGAAGCATTGGAATGGAAGAGGCCATGAATCCCATGGCCTGAAGTAAAACTCTAGCTGGCATGGCAGTCAGAGGAAGAAGTGACAAAGAAGGTGGTCAATGACAATACCTTTGGTGGTGGAAGAGAGGCCAACATTAACACCGTGTGAATTCTGCATCCCAGATTCACATGATCCTGACAGGGAGTCAGGGCAGACTGTTGGAAGTTGATATTAACTCCAGGCTATGAAGGAGAGAGATGGTGAACTGCAGATCCTGTAACAGTCGACTGGGAAAAGGTGCCTGAAGCAACAAGCATTCTAGCTAAGGAAAAATCTGAATGCCTTGAAGCCTGCAGAAGGCAATCACAGGAGCTAGGCATTTTGTGCATACTCGTGGGGCAGTAGAGAGGCCAAAGGGAAAAAGCAGAGAACTGAAAATGATTAGAAGACACAGAGAACCTAAAAACTTCCTGAAGAGAGTGTGATGAAGGATATGAAGGTAAGCAGGTAAGCATCTTTCAGATCCAATGACATCAGAAAAGCCTGCGATGATAAGAGCAAACGGAGTCTGAAGAGAAAGCATCTGAAAAGAAGGGATCTCGAGAAAGGTGTTGAACTGCGAGATATCCATAATTAGGTGCCCTCCTTTCAAGGAATCAGGAACATCCTGGAATAAAAACCCTTTCCCACTTGGGAAGGGGGAGGACAAGTTGAATGGTCTCTTGGTTCAAGAGGGACCCTATGGAAGTGAGGAAGTTTATCTGCAAGGAGGTTGAGGAATTCCCTAAAAAAGGAGGGAGAGATTTCCGTGCCATGAATTAACCCTGATGGATGATGGAAAGAACCCAAAAGTCTGAAGTGATGAGATGCAAATTTGGAAGACAGAGAGCCAAAGGGATAAAGGAACCTGGTTTAAAAGAAGGAGAGGGCAAAATGTCAAAGAGAAGCAGGCTTATCAAATAAAGAAGGCTTCTGGGCCCCAGTAATCTGAGAAGCTGTAGCAGAGAGGCCTGCCTCCCACCCTTCCTGCCCTTAGAGACCTGGTAGGATTGCGTGCGAATAAAAGCAGACCAAGAATGATAATTCCTGTGGAACTCAGGGATAAGAGAGACAGAAATATGATCTGATGTCAATTTTCATTCTGTCCTCAACTGAGTTCAGATCGGATCCTCACATTCTGCTCAGCCATCGTAAAAGCTTGTGGCCACCAGAAAGCTCTCAAAGTCCTCCCTTACCAATTATGCACAAACCCCTAATATGCCCCAGATCTCGTTTGCTGTTTTTCTTAAAAGTACATGATCAGCCTTAGCTCTCGAGTTTTTCACATGTAAGTATGTTTTTCTTTTAGTTTCCCTTTTTTCTGTTGCAAGTCTTATTTTATTACTTCCTTACCCTGTTACACTTAGTGTATTATTTTTCTACCATTGTAATTCTTTTTGTTTTTCTGTTGTAATTACACACTAGTGTAATCTTTCTTCCATTGTTAGTATTTGCTTTTTTCACTTTATTCTTTAAAAAAAAAGTTTCCTTTTTCTTTCTTTACCTTTTTCTTGTTGCCAGTATGTCTGAAAAAGGACATTTATTTTTACAAAATATCAAAAGTGTGGGCACAAACTGCCCCTTTCAGATGCCTGTGTGTTGTTAATTGCTTGGGCCCACAACATCTCCAAGAAGATTGTTTAATTTGTAAGAACTTCAATGCTAGAGAAGTAGCCAACAGGAAGAATGAATTAATATTAAGTGGATTGTTTCCGTCTACCTTTGGTGAAGCTTTTTCTGGTTCTCAGTCCCCCAAAACAAAAACTTAGGTGCCTCTGACTAAGTCTCTGAGACCCTCTACTTCCTCAACTCCATCTTTGGAGTTGTCAGACAAAAGCTAAGACCAGATCAGAAATCTGTTCAGATCCAGTTCTCCTTCAGATCCGACCAAGAAATCGAAGGATCCAAGTTCTTTGGATTCGATGGAAAAATCAACAGATCCATGTTCTTCCGATCCAAAGATCCTTCCTAGGACAAAATATTCTCAAACACTGGACCCAGTATCTTCCAGGGTTCCCTCTCCTTTTTTAGAAAGACGTCATTCCAGGTCATTGTCCCTTGCCTCATCGCATTCTTCCAGGAATTTGAGGAAGATGTGGACAGAATGATGAGGGGGCTCCTACTGGGACAGATAACAGTGGGTGTTCTTCCATCTCCTACACCCTCAGGTTAGGAAGCCCATCCATCTACCACACCACTACTACTTGCTCCTTCTCTGATCTATCTGGTTGCTTCAAAGTCTCTAGATCTGAACCTTCTGGGTCAGTCCAGCTCGAATCCGAAGATAACCTTTATCTTCAGATCCGAAGCTTTCTCTGAGTATACTGACACTGACATTTGATCTGGATGACTGTCGGAGTCAAAGTTGCCTTGTCAGGTCCGAGACGTTGGAGTCTACTGAGTTTTTCAGATCGGTCTCTGCCCCTCCGCACTTTGGCATTGGATAGCTTGGCTTCAACTTCTTCCTGTGGAAGATTGCTCTTGGAACAGAGGGAGGCAACAGTCCAGAAGCCTACCATCTCAGAGCCAATGTCTTCCTTTTCTCCAGAGTGATCTGCCTTTGAGGTAGTGAAGAGAGCATTCTCTGCTCTGACAGGATGGATCCGACCCCCTCAGATCTCAGTCTGGTTCCCCAATGTCTTTGTGCTTAGAACCACATCACTCTATGCCACAGGGACAGCCAGCTTAAGACCCTCAGACCAAGCAGGGATTTATCTCTCTTGACAATTCACCTGGGGCATTTCACTGATGAAGTCCCTAGGAAGAGTTAGTGCAAGAAGAGGAGACACTTAGACTGTCCCCAAGAATCAAGTCACTGAGGTTACTGATTTCAGTGAAGGAGAAGGGGCCACATGATCACTTCCAGAAGACATCTCATTTGGAAACATTCGTGAAATCCTTAAGCAGATATGTGGTTGTTCCTCCAGCAACCCTTCACCAAAGGAATCAGTATTTCTGGACGCCTTTGGAGCTGGACTTGTCTACCTCCTGGGTTACTCCACCTACCAACGAACTTATTGATTTGGTGTATAGGTGGGCGTGAAAGGAAACTGACTCAGTTGAGCCAGTCCCTAAGAGGCCAGATCAGATTCTGGCTCCACCTGTTGAGAAGGAATTTTGGAGTAAGGAGGTGCCCGTGGATGCTAAGGACATGGTGGTGGCCACTGAGAAGGAACTTGCTGAACAGAGTTCCCCTGTTCATCCCCCTAACAGAGAGTCTAGGGTGATGGCCAGATTTGAGAAGCTTGTATATGCATCAGCAGCCTTTGCCCTTAGGGTGGTGAATTATTTGGCACATTTTACCAGACTGCAAAGGGTCTTGATCAAGGAACTTTCAAAATCCCTTTCAAGTACCATTACTGCTGAGTGTCAATCTTTTGAGGGCTCTCAGTTGTCTACCCAACAGTCCATTTCAAATTAATCCATGAGGCTTATCTCGCATGCAGCCAAAGGTAACTCAAGGGAAGCGGGTTCAGGCATATCCATTAATAGGCATGTCTGGATGAGTTTAAGGTTTTACAGAGCCTTTTAAGCCCTCGTTCATCAATACACCCTTTGACAGCAGTTTGTTGTTTGGCCCAAAAACGAAGGACGTATTCTTCAGGTGTAAAAAGGATGGAAAGACCCTATTTGTAGTGGGTGTATGTTTTCGACCCCTCAGAGATCCTTTTCTAGGAATCAATGTGGTGGTCTGAAAATGTGGTTCAGAAAGTCCCATGGTCCTTTCCAGGACATACATGGAGATAGTTCCCCCTAGGGGTAGATGGGGGTTTCTAATGGATGATGACACCCACGCAGCATAGGAGGACCACAGAAGCAGGGGTCCAGAGATTCTTTCTCTGACGGACCCTATCAGAGCTCCTGAAGGGAGGCCCGATTGTCCCTGTCTAGAAGCAGTCAGGGGTCCACTATCCCTGCACTAGAGAGCCTGGTTAGATGAAACAAAAGATACTTAGATGCAGAAGATTATTTCCAGAGGTTATATAATTCCCTTTTCCCTTCCACCTCCAACTGTATGCAAAATACCTGATGTTCTACCCAGTCAGAGGAGAGCAGCAGAACTAGAAATACAAAAGCTGCTAGAAGAGAGTCATCCAAGAGGTCCCACCAGACCAGATAGAATCTGGAACTCATTCAAGATTCTTTAGTACAATGAAGACAGGAGACTGGAGACCACTTTTGGATCTCAGCATCTTGAACAAGTCAGTTCGACATACAAAGTTTCGGATGGTCAAGGTTCGGTCCATTTTACCCTTCTTGGGCAAGGACGACTGGATGTGCTCGATAGACCCTCAGGATGCATACCATCATGTAAAAATGAACAGAAGATCCAGAAGGTATTTATGCTTCCAGCTGTGAGCCCATCACTCTCAGGTCAGAGCACTGCCATTTGCCCTCACCACAGTCCCCAAGGTGTTCAAATGCATGGCAGTGGTAGCAGCTCACTTGAGACTGCAGGGATCCCGAGTGTTTCCATATCTAAACGACTGGTTCATTACTGCCCAACCAAGCATCTCCTAATAAGAACAAGAGATCAGGTACTCCGGACTTGCTACCTTCTGGGAATAACAAATTACAGAAAGTCTCGGTTACAGCTAACTCAAACCTTGGAATTCATAGGAGAAGTCTTCAGCACAATATCAGTGACCATTTTTCTTCTTCACTCGAGTGCAGACTGTCAGATTTCACATCAGGAAAATAATTTGCAGTACCAAAATTTCAGAAAGGTTGATTCTCCAACCTTTGGGGTCACTATCAGCTGCCATAATACTAGTTCCTCTAGCAAGATTTCACATGAGAATTCTTCAGTGGATGTTAGCAACACAGTAGTCAATTCTTTATCAACATGTCAGCACAAATAAGAATCACTCAGGTATGCAAGCAATACTTCTGGTGGTGGATTCACTCAGATCAGGTTCTACAAGGCCGTCCTTTCATTCTCCCTCAACCCAAGGCCATAGTGATGACAGACGCATCTCAGATTGGGTGGGGATGTCACATCCTGGGGAAAACGGTCCAAGGCACTTGGTCCCCCGAACAGGCCAATTTTGCATATCAACATCCTAGATATGAGAGCAGTGCTCTTAACATTGCAGACCTTCCAGGATGCTCTCCCTTTAGGAAAATTGCTGTTCAAACAGACCGTATGTCAGTAGTTTGTTACATCAACAAGCAAGGAGGAACCAGATCTTAACCCTTGTGTCAAAGAACTCTGAGTATGGCAATGGCGAATGTCATAAATCTGCTTTCTTATAGCAGTGCACATTCCAGGTGATAGCAGACAAATTGTCCAGGTCCATTCTTTTGCCTCATGAGTGGTCCCTCAACATGAAAGTGACAGAAATGATTTTCTGTTGGTGGAGCCAGCCTTGCTGCGATCTTGTTGCTTCTCCCCTAATCAAAAAATGCAGCAGCTACTTTGCCCTAATCTCCTCTTTGGGGGACTCTCTGAGGGAAGCTCTACTTCCTGATTGGCCCCTCTGTCTATTTTATGCTTACTTGCCACTTCCCCTAATTCCAAAATTTCTACAGTAAGCTGCCAGGTTGCACCTTACTGACCTTGACAGATTTGGTTTCTCTTCCTTTGGCCTCATCTGCTTTACCAACCTTGGATTCTGGATTTGATGCCAGAACTCCTGTCTCACCCGACAGATATGTTTCATCCAGATATCTCGAACCTCAAGCTGACAGAGAGTGATTTCTCCAATTCCATTGACAGCAAGACAACAGTGCTGTCTTCCCCCTCCATTGTATTCTTTTTATCTCCCCATAAGCCTTCTACAAGAAAACTTTACACAAGTAAATGGAAAAGGTTCATTTGCTGGGCACAGCAAAAGCTCTTAGACCCCTTCTCGGCTCCTGTACAAAATATACTTAATTTTTAGCAACAATTTTTAATGAGGGAGCTAGCTCCTCAGTAATTTAAGTTCAGTTAGCAGCAGTCACTAATTTTCATATTGGATTTGAGATTTCTTCTGTGGCTTTGTCTAAACTTTTTAAAGCATTTTTGAGAGGTACACTCCTGCTGAGATCCCCATATCAAGATCCTTCTCCACCATGGGATTTAAACTTGGTACTGCAGGCCTTAATCCATTCTCCCTTTGAACCATCAGCTAAATGCGATCTTAAGTTCCTGACCTGGAAGACAATTTTCTAGCGGCCATTACCTCTGCTAGAAGAATTTCGGAACTTCAGGCATTGTCCTCTAAACTTCCATACTTGATCTGTCATAAGGATAGATTCACATTACGTACAAATGCTTCTTTCCTTCCTAAGGTGTGTCAGTATCCAATGTCAAGTCAGTCCATTAATTTGCCGTTTTCTTTCCTGAATTTGCAAACAAAGGTGAGTATATGTTGCATTTAGTAGATATTTACAGTTACATTTGTACTTGCAGAAAACAAAAGAAATTAAGACAGATCAATTATTTGTGTCCTTTGCAGATTCTAAATTGGGCAAACCAGTTGCAAAGATAACTTGAGCCACATGACTGACAGATTGCATATCATTTATCTGCAACAAGCTGGGTCTAACTTTATCAAAACCTTTAAGAGCCCAACTAGGTTCATGGCAACTTCTTCAGTGCTTCTGTCTAGAGTTTCCATGGACGATATATGTGCGGCTGCAACCTGGGCCGATCCTCATACTTTTATCACTCATTACAAACTGAAAGAGCTACCTTTGGCTCAGCTGTGCTGGGAGTTTAGGTAACTGGGGACCCTGTTCCAACACTTGAGGATAGAATGAAAATTGACGTCATATAAAGAAGTTATATACTTACCATAACGTTCCATCTGTGTTGTCCATTTTCATTCTTCCTCAAATCCCCACCCACCAACCCCCAACCTTTTTCACTACAGATTTCTGGAAGAAAGAGAGATTATAAGGACACCACTGCCCTTCATATTGAGCTCCAGGTATGGCTTATTTTAGTAGAAAATTTTATAGTAGTTCTTCCTACTTTATGTAAATCAGCAAACAAGATCTGAGGTATGTTTGGGGTTGGTGTGTTATGGGTAAGGGAGGAGCTTGTGAGCTCTTTGGTGGCCACGAGCTTTAGTAATAGTTGAGTGTGATCTGAGGATCAGATCCGAACCCAACAGTTGAGGAAGAATGAAAATGGACAACATAGATGGAACATTATGGTAAGTACATAACTTCTTTTTTAAGGTCTTGAAAGCCTCTCTCTCTCTCTCTCTCTCTTTCTTGAAGAGACAAACATAGTAGCAGCAGTCCCAACAAGATGTGCATTATCCAAAGGAGCATCCAACAGCTTGACCTTAATATGCTCTGGTAGAGACTGGTGACGAGGCCAAGAGTAACGTCTTATGATGGATCCAAAAGCTGCAGCTCTAGAAGAGGCATCAGTAGCATCATAGCTACACTTAGACTGATGAGCCACTTGAGAAGCAGAACCTAAAAAAGATGAAAAGGATTTACATTCAGACTCTGGGAGGATAGAGATAACCTGAAAAGCCTGATCAGTAAAAGCCAGAGCATACCTGGTAATGTTGGTGTAGTAATTAATAGCCCTAAAGGCCAAAGTAGAAGCAGTTTAATCTTTCTTGCCAATCTTCTCCATTGCCCCTAGTTTCCTTGTCAGAAGGCAAAAGTTTGGAAGAGGGCATAAGTTGAGAAGGCTTGCCAGAAGTGAGGGACACCACAGCTGGATCAGCAGAAGGACATTTAAATAAAAATAGATAATCCTCAGGAATCTTATAGAACCTGTCAGGTTTCTTAAAAGCAGAAGGCTGAGAATCAGGATACTTGGAAGCAGCGAAGAAACTCTATCCAAGGCAGCCAACACAGGAGGAACTGCATATGGTTTAGGAGTAGCCACCTGAAACAACTCATAATATCGTCTCTGAATATCAGACACAAGATTAATCCCACTTGCATTCTATCATCCTAACAGTCGTGCCTCCAAAGGGACAATTCCTTGGAAGTAGACTCAGGACTGACAGACTCCTCTTCTTCATCAGAACCGTAAGCCAAAGGTGAAGGCATCTGTGAAGAACAGGACAAAGACCCCTCACCAGACACTGAATCCTCATCCAAGAAATCTGGTTCCCTAAGCCATTTAGAAGAGGTAAAATTCCAAGGAGGAGTAGGTACTGAAACCCCATGAGGCTTTAGGCTATTAAGGCAGAAAACAACCCCTGAATAAACTCTTGCCATTCACTTTGAGAATCCATAGGACAGACTGAAACATGCTTCAGTTTTTGTCTTTTCTTAGAAGGCATCAGCCCTAACAAATACCATAGGTTCCAACCCTTGGCGAGATTTGAGAAGAGAACCTGGAACATCCTCCCTGACCAGTATCTACAGAATCCCTCTCCAAGGTAATCAACCGTGGTTCTCCCTTGACATTTGGAGCAGACATCTGCAAAGCCTCAGAAGATGTGCAAAAAGACAGAGACATGTCGGCCTTCGGTGGGGCTCACAGCACAGAAATCTGACATAAATGCTGAGTGACTTGCAGAGCTATTACCTGCTTCTAGAGGGACATCGGGTGAGGCTGGACAGCTAAAAAAATCTGTTAGAGACTTCTTGGCTACCGCCTTACCTAGTGGGGAATATCTTGGGGTTAAAGGATTCTGCCATGGTATCTGGGGCTAACTGTGTAAGCCATTGGTTTTCAAGATAAGTGGCCAGAGAAGACAAACAGCTTCTGAATGTCTTGGGCACAAATGCCTTACAGATGCTACAAGAGGTATGGTCGTGGGGAAGTACCCAAACAATAAAGACACTGTTCTTGATGATATTTATGGGGAATTTGCCTCCCACACTGACATTTTCCCCTCTTGGATGGCATGAACTCCAGGTAGTTAAAAAACAATGGGGCATTTATCTGGTGTTGCTAAATATTCAGTACGGCAACAAGGCATTCAAACCAACTGGCAAAAATGGTGTTTGAAATGGTGGCAAAAAAAGTTCTGGGCAGTTGTGTCCGAACATCCATTTTATGCCCAATGCTATACTCTGAACAAGGAGCATATATGTGATATATGGTGAGTACAAGATCGTTTTTAGACTTTTTCATACTGACCGAGCATCAGACTGCCATGGGGGCAGCATCTCTTCTGTGAAGAATACAGATAAAATAAGTGTACTAAAGACTGCTGGAAGCAACTTGACCACAAAATTGTGTCTGAAAGTAGCAATGTCAAGGTAATGCCACCGCAGTGAGGGTTAAAAAAAAATACTTAAAACTTTAATATAAAATACATGCATCACAAAATGTGTGGTAGTAGTCATGTGAAAAGTAAGACAAGTCCTTTTGGCAGAGAGCCTTCATCAGATCACATAAAACACTAAAACTTCCTCGTATTTAAAAGTTACTGATTTCTTCTTTGATTTAAAGAGCCAATCTGGTAAAAGCTTATCTCCATAACTTCTGCACTCTCAGTGGCGGCTTTAAAGGAACTATAGCATTTAGCCCAGGAGGTTTATCTGCTTGTAAATCGGCTTTGCATCCAGCTTCAAGTACTTCAGTTCTGTTGCTTAAATGTCCACCTCTTAAGCTGTCACTTACTACTTCAGGTGCCATAAAGCAAAATTTGTGGTCCGGGTGGGTAGAAATATATTGATAACAATGCATTCTTTTTGTTTAGCCTAATGTCACTTAAATGATGTAAAATCCTATTTTTGAAAAAGCAGTTAGTTTTGCCTACATAAAAACTACTACATGAAAAGCAACATGCAATATATATATAATATATTTGCTGTAACAATCTGCATACTTAAAGTCTGTAATTCCTCCCAGTAATTGGGTGTTGAAAACAGTTCCTTGAATCAATATATGGACAAGCTTTACATTCTGCACAGAAACGTACAAATACATATACCTACCCACCCAGACCACAAGTTTTGCTTTATGTATTAAAGTTTTAAGTGTTTTTTAGTCCTCACTGTGGTGGTCTTACCGTGACATTATTACTTTTGGATACAAGTTTGTGGTCAAGTTGCTTCCAGCAGTCTTTAGTACTTTTGTTTTATCTGTTTTACTACTTTCATTGTACTAAACTGCACATGGCTTAAGGGGATGATATTGAATTGACTTACAGACCTGAATCCGAGAAATCAATTTTATTGAAGACAAATAGGAAAGTGAAACATATGTTAACGAATCATACAAATTTGTTACTTAAGTTAAATTTAATAGAGGAATCATCTAAATTGCTTTGTACTTCCTCAAGCTGTGAACAGTATGACAAGATTTTTGCTGAAGTAGGAAAAGCTGCTTTCAAGTTAAAAGGATTACAGTGGTAACACATCCATCTGGAAGCTTGCTTACATTATAAAATAATACCAAGAAGTTTAAGTATCAAATGCATGCCTACATATATAGCAGCCTCTGTCTGGATTTACTTGGTATTAACTTGAAAACAAGCTTCCATTATATTAAACTCTTAACTGATCATTTTCAACCTCATGAGGAAGAGACTGTGCCAGCTTTGAGTGTAAGCAGACTGAACTAGAGAGTTCTGCTTTGTCAGAAGCATTTCTTGTTAAAAATTGAAGAGTTACAGCAAACATTATTGAGTTACGATAAATTAAAAAAACATAAAAATTAAGAAGATAGCAAGAGATTATAAAGACATTATGAATGGGAATATTTTTGAGTGGTCTAGTCAGCTTGAGAACAAACAGAAGAGAAGCTTGTGATATGAAAATAGAACGGCTTTCAAACAACATACAGCTAACAAGTGTTTCCATTACTAACGAGACATTTGCAACCAAAGAGAATAGTAACAAAGAGCAAATGCAAAATGATTTATACATCACAAATTCATAAATTCTTAATTTAGCCTTAAATAATCTCAATCAAAACAGTAAACTACCTTTATTGGAAAGTAACAGTAAACGGAATACTGAAGGAGAGATTACTTCAGGGGCCATACCAAAGAACTCTACTAAAAAAAGTTTGATGTGATGTTCTCCTATCTCGTCTTCATTCTTACTAGGTTAGGTTCGGATCCGATCCTCGGGTCTGTCTTGGCCTTTATATTCAAGCTCGAGGTCTCCTGCCAGCTTGTGGCTACACCCTATCCCAGCATGCACTAGAAACCATCCCCAGATCAAGTTTGCCACTAAACAAGATCGGGTGCGCGTTCTGCTAGCTCTGGCTAAGTATTATCTGTTTTTCTACTTTAACCTTTAAAAGAGAGTTATTTTTATCTGATATTTATCCTTATGTAGTTAGGATTTACTGCATAAATCTATTTCTGTTTTTTGTGGCTGTTTTCTGCTATTGGCCATTGTCTTTCATTCAGGCCTTGTTGTCCCTCTCTCAGCTTTTTCCTTTCAAAGATAAATAGTCCATTTAAGTTAAAGGGCTCTTATTCCTGTTCTTTGTATTATTCTTTGAAACCACTTTTAAGACAGTTCGTTTAAGTTAAAGAACTGCCTTTCCCTTTAGCCCGTTTAAGTTAGAGGGTTTCTTTCCCTTTTTCTTTCTCCTGGGCAGTAGCCCATTTAAGTTAGAGGGTTGTGCCCTTATCTAATTCCCTCTAGTTCCATTTTTTTCTTCAAATAAATCTGGTGTTAGAGAGTCTATTAAAAAAAAAGTTGTGAAAACTCCTTGTTAATTTTCCTTTTCTTATCCAGTTGGTTACTCGGTTTCTAGTCTGTCTAGTTTTGTAGTGTTTCTCTATAAAAGTATCAAATAAGGACTCTAAACCAATGGGTTTCAAAAAATCCAAGGGCTGTGGGAAGAAAATGCCCTTAAGTGATAGACACATGCTTTGCATCTATTGCCTTGGAGCTGTCCATCTCCAGGAGTCATGCTTTATTTGTCATGCTTTTAACCACAGAGTGCTCCTGGAGAGGAAGAACAAATTGATATTAAAAGGATTATTAAAAAAAACCTTCTCAGTGGCTTTAGAAGGTCCGGGTTTATCTAAAATTGACAAGTCTCCCACTTCTAAATCAGACAAGTCTGGAAATAGATCTTCCGCTTCTACCCTATCTGAACCTATGAAAAGTGTCTAAAACTTCCACACTGGATCTGAGAAACATACAGCTCCAACACCATCTGTTTTGGTGCTGGTAAAGTTTGAGATACAGAGCCAATCTCCAGCCTTGGAGCCGATCTCTCCTGCACTCAGATCACCAGTTTTGCAGAAGTCTCCAACTCCCTCGACTTGGTCTTCCAGGAGTCTCTCCATTGACGAAGTGGATCAGGTGGTACAAAGGCTATTGAGAACACCAGCGCTCGCCAAGTTGTTGGATCCTACCACATCCACCTCTTCTGCTCCGATTCCTCCTCCAATCTGAACTCTGGCTTCGAAGTTAGATCCAGAGCTGATTTTAGTGGGACCCTCAGATTTGAGACCTACTATGGGATCTTCAGATCCAATCATTGCTCTGACATCCTCTGCTTCATCTGAACTGGAGTCTAGCAGCCGACACTCTCTAGTCGGGACCGGGGAGGTGAGTCAGATTGGACAGTTATCGGATCCCTCCTTGCTTCACGAGGCATCGGCTCCTGTGAGCTCTGCTCCTACCTCTGCCTCGGGCCCATCATCCTTGATTCTGGGAGTTCCCTCTGCTTTTTTGGATCCAGGGATATCTTCGCATCAAGGATGGGGGGGATTTTGGGGTGATGAGGAGAGAGCTGTCTCCACAGACAGCTCCACTCCACTGTCCTCTCCAGATGTTCTACCCACAAAAGCGCGGGTGTTCACCTCTATACCCTTGCATCCACAGGAACACAGAGATCCTAGACTTCAGGATGCCCCCCAGGGCACCCCCCACTCTTCTGAAACATCTCCAGAGCACCCCTCTGAAGAGGTCCCTCAGAAGTGATTATACAAGAGAAAGCATTTAGACTTCCCAGAGGAGTCCATCACTTCTGATATGGACCTTGATGAAGCTGAAGGGTCCCCATAGTCACCTCCTGATGATGTCTTCTTTGGAGACATCCTGGAAATGCTAAAGCAGAGAGGTGGCTGGAAGTTCACCAACCCTTCAACAGAGGAGGAGTCCGTATACCTGAAGGCCTTCGGATCTCACCCTTCCACTCTTGGGTGTCTCCACCTTTCGATGAACTTATAGACCTAGTTTCTCAGAAAGTGTGGAGTCTCCAGATTCAGTGGAACCTTTTCCTAAGAAGCCAAACAAATTTATCACATCTCCATCAGACAAGACCTTTCTAACCAAGGCAATCCCAGTAGATGCTATGGTTGTGGCAGCAGCAACCAAGAAGGAGCTGTCAGAGACATCATCTTCTGTCCATCCACCAAACAAGGAGTCTTGGACAATGGACAGATATGGAAAGTGCATTTTTTTCTTCAGCGACATTTTCCCTCGGATCGTTGAATTACCTTACTCATTTTGCAAAGCTACCGAGAGACCTCCTGAAAGAGCTAGGAAATACTCTTCAAGGTTCAGTAGCTGAAGGGGTCTCGATGTCCTCTCAGCTGTCTACCTTAAACTCAGTTGTCAATGCCTCCATGAGACTCATGTCTTATGTAGCGGATGGAGCAAGTATAGCAGCGGGTTCTGGAATTTCCTAAAGGAGACATTCTTGGATGCACTTGTGAGACTTTGCGGAGCCCTTTAAATCTTCCTTTGTTAGTGCTCCATCCGATGGCTCGTCTCTGTTTGGGCCTAAAGTCAAGGACACACTAACAGGAAGGAAAGACGGTCTGCCCTAGGAGTCAGTTTTTCCATACCTCTACCATACCTTATCCCAAAGGTCAGAAAGGAAGTGGCAAAATGTGGTTTGAAAATCTCCAAGATCTTTTCAAGACACACATGGTGTACCTTCACCCAGGGGAAGAGGGGGGGAGTAGTAATGAAAGATGCGGACCACGTGGCAGAGGGGGTTTGCAGAATCAGGGTGACAGAGATTATTTCTTTGGTAAGCCATTTTAGTTCACCTGAATGGAGGCCTGTCTGTCCGTCTCTGGAGGCAGTCGGGGGCTGCCTATCTTTTTACCCAGAAGCCTGGCAACAAATAAAAGAAAAATGGGTACAAAGCATCATATCCAGAGTTACACCATAGCCTTTTCCTTCCTCTTTTTAAACATAAAGGCTCCGGATGTTCCATCTAGTCAAAGGGAACAAGCAACCTTAGAAATTCAAAAGTTACTAGACAAAAGAGCCATCCAAACAGTCCCTGCAGACCAAATAGTATCCGGAACTTACTCAGTATTCTTTTTAGTTCCAAAGGAAACAGGGGACTGGAAAGCAATTCTGGATCTCAGCAATTTAAACAAATCAGTAAGAAAGTCCAAGTTCTGGATGGTAACCTGCAGTCAATACTCCCTTTTCTGGGACAAGTCAATTGGATGTGCTCTATAGACCTCCAGGATGTGTACTTCCACATAAAAATGAACAGGTGATCCAGGAGACACCTGCGCTTTTAACTGGAAGCCAGTCACTACCAATTTCGACCTCTGCTCTTTGGCTTCACTACAGTCCTCACAGTGTTCACCAAATGTATGGCAATAGTCGCAGCTCATTTGAGATGCCTAGGATTCCGGGTGTTTCCATACTTGGACGGCTGGCTTCTAACCGCCATGACCAAGCATCTACTAATAAAAACAAGAGACACCCCCTTGCAACTCTGCTCTTACCTAGGAATTACAATAAACTATGAAAAATCTGCCTTATTGTCTTCTTAGCATGTGGTATTCATAGGGACATAATTAAACTCAACAGACATGGTGGCCAGACTTCCTCCAGAAAGAGTTCAAGATCTGAGATGCCATATTTCATATCTTCTAACAAAGAAAAAAGTTCTCCTTCCTGTGGCCTCATGTTCAGGAGGAGCCTTGGATTCTGGACCCAGTTCCAGGCCTTTTGACTCATGTATCAGGAACACTCCATCCATCCCTTCAGACCCTCAAATTGATAGCATGGCTGCTCCAATTCCAACAATAGCCAGGTTTCCTAACCTCTCTTCATCAGTCAAACACATCCTATTTCTTCTCATAAGGCTTCAGCAAGAAAGATATGTTAAAGCAAATGGAAAATATTCTCCTTATGGGCTTCTCATAACCACATTGACCCTTTTTCTACCAGTCAATTCCATTCTAGAATTCCTAGCAAAACTATTCAATGAAGGTGCAGCTGCAGCTACCATTAGAGTTCAGTTAGCAGCAATCTCCAATTTTCATGCATGTGAGTCTGGCCTCACCATTATGTCTCATAGACTATGCAAAGCTTTTCTTAAAGGCACTTTATTATTAAGACCACCTCTCAGAGACCCTTCAACACCATGGGACTTAAATAAGATAGGATGAAATTTTTCTCCCTTTTAAGCCAACATCATTTTGTGAACTCAAATTTTTGACATGGATAACTATTTTATTGATAGCAATCACCTCTGCTAAAAGAGGAGGGTCAGAGTTGCAAGCCTTGTCTATAAAGCCCCCATACTTGCTGTTCCATAGGGACAGGGTGTCCGTTCAAACAAAAGCCTTCCATGTTCTATAGTCCTATCTCACCTTCATTTTTACATATGGGTTCGGAGCCGACTCGGCAGATTACGAAGCTCGAAGTCTCTCATTTGGCTCATGGCAAGGTAGGTATCCCATAGTGCACCACTAAGAATCTCCAGATCTCGTTTGCCCCGTCTACGAGTTCAGAAGTGCTTCTTTCTTGGCTGTGGCTTAGTTGGATATTTTCATTACTATTATTGTTCTTATTGATATTTTTGCATATAATATAGCTTAGTTTACATAGTTTAGGTCGTAGTTATTATAGGTAGTAAATAATAGTGTGTTTTGCTATTTTTCTGAAGTTGTTGAGAACTTGTTGGCTGTTTCTAGGCCTGTTTTTGTTCGCCGAGTGGTATCCCTTTCTGTGTGCTAGTTTTTGAGACAGTTTTTCTATTAGCGCAGGTCCGCGTTTGTGTTAGGACCTTTTCTTCTAGTATTGTATTTCACTAGAAGAGTATTCTTGTGTGCAGTGTTGTTTACTATTCTTATTAGCTAGTATTTAGCCTGTTGTTTAAATTTACATTTTGTGGTAGCCTTTCTTCTGACTTAGCTTCTTTCCTGTTTAGACAGCTAGGTCCATTTAAGTTAGAGGACCTAGTCCTCTATTAACTTTTTTTCTGGTGTTGTTTCCACAACAGGGCTAGGCCTGTTTAAGTTAGAGAACCTAGTCCTCTGTTTGTTGCTCGTCTTGTGTGTTTATCTTTAGCATGGCTAGGCCCGTTTAAGTTAGAGGAACTAGTCCTCCGTTGTGTTTTCTTGTGTGCAGTGATTCCGTTTAAGTTAGAAGACCTTGTCCTCTCCTTCTACTTTTGATAGTGTTCTGTTTGTGTGAAGCATGTCTAAGGAGTCTAAGGATCATACACCTTTTGATTTTAAAAAGTGTCTTAAGTGCTTCCAAAAAATGTCAATAACTGATGGGGCATAGTAACTGTGTTTACTGCCTCAGCCCCATTCATCTTCAGGAAACATTTTCTTTCTGTCACTCCTTCAGCTCTTGAATTCTCCAAGAAAGGAAGAACAAACTAATCCTGAAAGGTCTCCTTAAGCCTTCCTTTGAGGAGGATTTAGCCAGGTCTTCATCCTCATACTCCAAGTTTCCTTCTTCAAAAGAGGAGAAGGTCAAGTCAGCCAAGAGACATTCTCCTGCACCGACTATTTTGTCTGGACCTCCTCAAAAAGTTTTTATATTGGACAAGCCTTCTACCTCTTCAGTAACACTCCCTTGGAGCCAGTCGAGGTCATCGATATTGACACTGCAGTGATGGCCCCAAGTTTTTCAGAGCCGACCACTGAGAATTTACCTCTGAGCCGGTCCAGAGAGTTATTGCCGGTCTCTCCAACTTTACGATTTCCTATATTGCAGAGACCTAGGTTGCCTACCTTGTCATCCAGATCCTCCAAGAACCTTCCTGAAGAGGATGTAGAGAGAGAGTAGTGCTTAGACTCCTGAAGCTGTCGACTTTACCAAAATTGTTACTGGCTCCAACCCAGTCGGTTCCAGAGCCATCTAAGTCCATTCTCCCTGTTGCTTTTCCTCCTCCAAGCCATGTTGGTCCTTCGGAGCCGGAGCTTTTGGTGCCACTTGTTGTGGAACCCTCTGTTCCAGCTCCTCTTGTGTCTTTCTCGGAGCTGAGTTCCACTCTGACACCTTCGGCACCATCCTTGGTGTCTGGGAGCCGAAGCACACCAGTCGGCCCAGACAGGAACGCTTAGACCCGAACTTCTTTGGTTCTGAGCCTACCTCTCAGTGCGTCGGCTAGGTTGAGCTCGGATCCTACATCCATCTCAGAGCCAATCACTTTGGAGCCAAGGGCTACTTCTGTTTCCTCGGAATGGGGACTATCCTCAGAGCTGGAGAGATCTGCATTTGAGATGATGAGGAGCGTGCTGTCTAGGTCGTCAGCTTCGCACAAGGGTACCGATGCTCTTCCCCCTCAAGCACTAACCTCTGTCTCACCATCTCTCTCTTGGCAGCAGAGACCCACAGCCTCAGGAGCTCCCTTTGGGTGGCCCCCAGTCTTCCGAGATCTCCCCATAATACCCTTCTGAGGAGCCCCCTCAGTAGAAAACTTGCAAGACGAACCATGTAGACTCCCTGGATGAGTCCATCTCCTCGGACACTGACCTAAAGGAGTCAGTAGCGTTCTCTAGGTCTTCCTCTGATGATATCTCATTTGTAGATATCTTAGAGATCCTGAAACAGAGAGGCAGCTGGCTCTCTTGTCACCCCTTCTGATGAGGAGTCAGTGTACCTGAAGGCTTTTGGGTCTCAACCTTCAGCCTCTTGGGTGTCTCCACCTTTCGATGAGATCCTGGACCTAGTTAGTCGAAAGGTGTGGGAAACTCCTGATGCCGTGGAACCAGTCCCCAGAAGGCCCAACAAATTTCTCTCAGCCCCCAAAGATAAAGAGTTCTTGACCAAAGGTGTACCTGTAGATGCCATGGTGGTGGCAGCAGCCACTAAGAAGAAAGTAGTGGAGACTTCTACATCTGTCCATCCACTGAACAAGGAGTCTCGAATGATGGAAAGATAGGGGAAGCGTATCTTCTCTTCAGTGGCTTTTACACTCAGTTGGCTGAATTACCTCACTCATTTTACTAGGCTTCAAAGAGATCTCCTAAAGGAACTAGGAGATACTCTCCAAAGTACATCAACAGGAGGAGTCCCTGATAAAGTTACTGCTCAGATGTCCACCTTAAACTCTATTGTTAACTCCTCCATGAGGCTGATATCCTATGCAGCAGATGGAGCGAGTAGGGCAGCGGGTTCAGGAGTTTCCCTTAGGAGACACTCCTGGATGTGTTTATGTAACTTTGCGGAGTCCTTCAAATCTGCTTTTACCAATGCCCCCTTTGACGGTTTCTCTTTGTTTGGACCAAAGATAAAAGATACACTCACCAGGTGCGAGCAGGAAGGGAAAACTCTCTCTGCTGTGGGAGTATGTTTTTCTGTCCCTTTTAGACCATACTCCAAGGCTCAGAGAGGCGGGAAAATGTGGTTCAAGAAATTCCAGAGATTTTCCCGGACACACAGGGTGATTCCTCCTTCAGAGGCAGCGGAGGAGGAGCCTAATGGTAGATGTCACCCTAGAGGCAGGGGGGGCCCGCAGAACCAGGGTGGTCACGATTCCTTTTGTGGACACCCCTAACAGCGCTCCTGAAGTGGGGCCTGGCTGTGCCTCTCTGGAGCCAGTCAGGGGTCGCTTATCTTTGTATCCAGAAGCCTGGCTCAACGTCACTCAAGACAAGTGGGTACAAAGAATAATCACCAGAGGATATTTCATACCCTTCTTTCTCACACCCCATACCAACAAGAAGATCCCAGATGTCCCACCCAATCACAGGGATCAAGCAACCATAGAAGTTCAAAAGTTGCTTACAAAGAGAGTCATCCAAACCGTCCCCACAGACTAGATAGGATTCGGAACTTACTCCAGATTCTTTTTAGTGCCAAAACGAACAGGGGACTGGAGGTCCATTTTGAACCTCAGCAAATTAAACAAATCAGTGAAGAAGTCCAAGTTCCGAATGGTAACACTACAGTCTATACTCCCTCTGTTAGGGAAAGACAATTGGGTGTGCTCCATAGACCTCCAAGATGTGTGCTATTACATCAAAATGGACAGAGCATCAAGGAGTCATTTACGCTTCTAGCTGGGAGCCAGTCATTACCAATTTCATGTTCTGCCCTTTGGTCTCACCACAGCCCTCAGGGTGTTCACCAAATGCATGGCGGTAGTGACAGCTCACTTGAGGCGTCTTTGATTCCAAGTGTTTCCATACTTGGATGACTGGCTCCTGACTGCCGTCACCAGGCAACTACTTCTACAAGCCAGGGATTCAACCATCCAGCTCTGCTAGGGATTATGATAAACTGGGAAAAGTCTGCCTTGTCACCCTCTCAATATGCGACTTTTATAGGCGCAGAAATAGACACAATCGCCATGATGGCTCATCTTCCTGCAGACAGAATACAAAATCTCAGACAACAGATATACAGTTTACTTCTTCAACAGAGTCAAACCCAAGACAGTGCTGAAACTTTTAGGGACCATGGCTTCTACTGTAACTCTAGTTCCACTAGCCAGACTACATATGCAAATCCTTCAATGGCTACTCTTTTCCCAGTGGTCTCTTCAACAACTGCCTCTGTCTCATCTTATTCTGATAACAGAATCTTGCAAAAAGGACCTTCGTTGTTGGATTCAGCTCGATCAGCTACCAACAGGAACACCTTTCCTTCCTCGCCAACCCATTGCTACTGTGACTACGGATGCCTCCCAGATAGGGTGGGGTGGGGGGGCATTATCTAGGCAGGACTGTCCAAGGCACATGGCAAGATCATGAGGCTCACTTGCATGTCAATGTCCTAGAGATGAGAGCAGTGTTACTAGCGTTACAAGCACTTCACAACTTTCTTCCTCTAGGGACGATAGCAATCCAATTGGACAATATGTCAGTGGTATGGTATTTAAACAAACAAGGAGGGACCAGATCTTACCGCCTATGTCGAGAGGCTCTTCGTGTTTGTCAGTGGGCGATATCTTCCCAACACTTTCTAGTAGCAATGCATATCCCGGGGACAACCAATGTGATACAAACAAGCTCAGCAGGGCAATCTTGATGCCTCATAAGTGGTCTTTAATCAGAAAGTTGTGGAACAGATTTTCTGCAAATGGGGTCAGCCTTGCTGCGATCTGTTTGCCAGTCCGATCAGTGCCAAATGCAGTAGCTACTTCTCCCTTATCCCCCCTCCGGCGGAGAAACCGAGAGATGTACTTGTTTACAATTGGCCTCCGGGACTTCTTTATGCATTTTTCCCCCTTTCCACTAATATCGAAGGTGATCCAGAAAGCAAAGACATTGGGAAGCACAATGATTCTTATCACTCCTTACTGGCCTCATCAGATTTGGTTCCCTTTTCTTGGGCCTCATCTTCTAGATGATTCATGGACTCTAGACCCAGTTCCAGACCTCTTGACACACATGTCAGGCACCCTCCACCCCTGCCTCCACACCCCCAACTTGACAGCGTAGCGTGGCTGCTCCACTTCCATCCCTAGTCAGGCTTCATGATTTTTCACCTGCAGTTGCCCATATCCTCACGTCTTCCCACAAGCCTTCCATGAGGAAATTATAAGCTAGCAAATGGAAAAGCTTATCTATCTGGGCAAAAGAGAAAAATGTAGATCCTTACACAGCCTCCATTCCCTTGGTTTTAGAATTCTTAACTGAACTTTTTCAATAGGGGTCAGCTGCTGCTACAGTCAAAGTTCAACTGGCAGTAATCTCCAATTTTCATTTGGGACAACATGAGCCTAATCTTATGGTTCACAGACTGTGCAAAATTTTCCTTAAAGGCACTACCTTGCCAAGACGTCCTTTTCATGAACCTGTATCTCCTTGAGATCTAAATTTCGTTCTGTACAAACTTACTTCCCTGCCTTTTGAACCCTCACATTCTTGTGAACTGAAGTTCCTTTCTTGGAAGACCATTTTTCTAGTAGCTGTTACATACGCCAGAAGGGTGTCAGATTTATAAGCACTGTCAGTCAAACCTCCTTACTTGATTTTTCATAGAGACAGTTTCCCTTCGTACAAACCCATCCTTCATCCCCAAGGTTTGCTGTCAGTTTAAACTGAGTCAAACTATCGAACTACCAGTATTTTTTCCTGATCAGTCAAACAGGGCAGAATATAAATTCCATCAACTTGATGTTCACAGACAGTTAAGGTTTTATCTACATAGAACCAAGGAACTTAGACAATCAGACCAATTGTTCGTATCTTTTTCTGAGACAAGGAAAGGTATGCCAGTCTCTAAGATAACTCTATCAAATTGGATTTCTAACCCTACCAGTGGCAAGAAACTCCCATTTAAAATTAAGGCTCATGCTACCAGATCCCTATCCATATTTTCTGCCTTTCAAGCCAGAGTCCCAATTGACAGTATATGTGCAGCAGCAACTTGGGCTACCCCTCATACCTTTATTACTCATTACAAATTGGATTTGGCCTCAAGGAGTAGAGCCTCTTTTGGTTCCACAGTTCTTAGGAGTATATTCCCGTGAGTCACCCGAGAAAAAGGTGCTAAGGGATGCTGTCTCATATGTAAGAATGAAGGTGAGATAGGACTACAGAACATAAAGAAGTTATATTCTTGCCATAACGTTCCATGTTTGTAGTCCATCTTGCCTTTCTTTCTTACGAACCCACCCACCCCATCCATGTATCCTTGGAGGATCTGGAGACAAGATAGTTTTTCTCTTCTGTAGGGTGGAGACCATTCATCTTTGTTGCTCCTTATGGAAATTTCTTTGTCACTTTTGTAGTCAGCAGCAAACAAGATCTGGAGATTCTTACTGGTGCACTATGGGATACCTACCTTGCCACTACCCAACTGAGAGACTTCGAGCTTTGTAATTGGCGGAGTAGAACCCATATGTAAGAATGAAGGTGAGATGGACTACAAACATGAAATGTTATGGTGAGTACATAACTTCTTTTTTTTGCCCAAAGTTTGCTCGGAATCAAATTTGAACCAAACTATAGAGCTGACAGTCTTTTTCCCAAATTACACAAACAAGGCAGAATACATGTTATATCAGCTGAATGTGCACAGACAGTTACATTTTTACTTACACAGAACTAAAATCTGATCAGCTATTTATTTCCTTTTCAGACTCAAAGAAAGGTAACCCGGTCTCAAAGGTAGCACTTTCAAAATGGCTTTCAAATTGCATAACATTCATCTATAAGTCTCAAAACAAAGATCTGCCTAGAAGGGTTAAAGCCCACTCTACAAGAGACATTGCACCCTCTTCAGCATTTCTGGCTAAACTACCAATTATTACCATTTGTGCTGCAGTAACATGGGCAAAACCACATACCTTTATCACTCATTACAAAGTTGATTTGGCCTCCAGGAACAGGGCCTTTTTTGGTTCCATGATTCTCAGGAATATTCTCCCTTGAGCCACCAAAGACGAATGGTGCTAGGGACGTTGTGTCAACCTAGTAACAATGGAAGTGCGATAGGACAACATCACATGAAGAAGTTATGTATTCACCATAATGTTCCATGTGTGTTGTCCAACTTCGCCTTCATTCTTACATCCCACCCTCCTTCCCCCAACCCTTTTTACTCCTGAAAGACTGAGTCTGTACAATTGGATTACTTTAATCTCTGACCTTCTTCGTCTGACTCTGAGTTGTTTTCTGTGATATTTTCTTAAGAGCAAACAAGATCTGGGGAAGGTTTCTAGTGTATGCTAGGAATAGGGTGTAGCCACAAGCTGGTAGAAGACCTAGAGTTTGAATATAAAGGCCGAGACAGATCTGAGGATCAGAACCAAACCAAACCCAACCTAGTAAGAATGAAGGTGAATATGGACAACACACATGGAATGTTATGGTGAGTACATAACTACTTTATGTTAAGTTGTCAATCTCGCCTTCATTCTTGCTTGATGGGTTCGGAGCCGATCCTCGGCTCCGACTCGGCACTTTGCTAAGCTCGAGAGTCACTTTTACCAGCTCGAGGCAGCCCCATATCCCATGATGCAAGGCGGTAAGTACCCAGATCTCGTTTGCCGCTTCGCTGATGAGGTCCTCCTTTTACCAGCTCCTGGTAAGTGTTTTTTATTAAACTATTTTTAGCCCCTTTTCACTTTTTAACTTAATATCTGACATTTTTAGTTTATATTAAGCCCTTTTTTGACTAAAATTATCCTTCCTCCTTAATTTTTTTAGTCAGGCCTTCTTCCCTCCCATCCCCCCCTGTCAGGGTGTGTGTGTGTGTTGAGGTTTTACTTTTCAACTATAGTTTAGTTGTTTGTTTGGGACTGTGTGGTTCTGAGTTTGTCCACTATGTCCAAAGAGCAGAGGGTCTCAGGCTTTAAGAAGTGTGACGCGTGCTGTCAGAAGATGTCTCTGACAGACGGTCACACTTCTTGTTTATATTGCCTGGGACCTCTCCACCTGCAGGACTCCTGTGCGATTTGTCACTCCTTTAGCCAGAGAGTCCTGCAGGAGAGAAGAAATAAATTGATTTTAAGGGGTCTTCTTAAACCGAAGGGCTCTTCGGCTAAATCGGCTCCGAGCAAGACTTCAAAGTCTTCCAAGGCCCAGGCTTCTGTGTCCAAGCCTGCGACCTCGGTTCCGACTCCTTCGGAGTCGAGATTGGCTCCGGCTGGAGCCGATCCTGGTTTGCAAAAACCTTCGGCACCGATGGCTATCGGTGCCGATACTGTTAGTCACATCGGTGTCTGCTCCGACTGGCTCCGACCACCATGTGGCTCTCAGGCTTCGGTGTCGGCGCCGGTCCGTTACAGTTATGTCTGTATCGGCTCCGGCTGGAGCCGATGCATCGAGACTTTCTGTCGGAGCCTAAAAGTCCTCGGCTCCGACTGCATCTATGGTTTCTTCGGCTCCGATGGTTTCTTCGAGGAAGAGGTCTAGGTCCCCTTCCTTGGAACCGATACTCTCGGCTCCGGCCTCACCTCTCCTCTCGGAACGGAGCCATCGGAGCCGATCATCTAGGTCATCCAAGCTTTCAGACCATGATTTAGAGAGGGTGGTCAGTAGATTATTGAAATCACAGGCACTACCCCAGATGCTGCATAGTCCGTCTCAACAGACAACTATTAGTCCACACCCTCTTGAAGTTCCTCCTTCGACTCTACCTCAGAGTTTGGAGCTGGAGTCTTCGGGGATAGTTTCTGCTATGGCTGAGGGGCGGATACCCCCCCCCCCTTCTGCACCCTCGGCATCTACTCTTATCTCCTCTTCGAGACCTTCCTTAGAGGGATTCGGTGGTCGGGCTTCCCTGGTCTCCTCCGAGGGGGTGAGTGGCATCGGACCCTTGTCCGACCCCACTCTTCCCCTTGGAGCCTCGGCTTGGTGAGCTCGGCTCCGACATCTGCCTCGGAGCCTTCCCTTTTGGTGGGCCCTGGAGTTCCGGTTTCTTCAGAACGGGTTCTCTCGGGCCTCCCTGGGAGGGGGGCCTTCGAGGTGATGAAGAGTGTGCTGGCCACTGGGCTCAGCCAGCAGTCTATTCCCTTAGCTCCTCCCTCTACAGTGCCTGTCGATATCTCTGCCATCTCTCTTGCTCCCGGACCCAGAGATCCTCCGCCTCAGGTTTCCCCACTGGGAATAACCCCCTCTTCCGAGGATTCTCCTGATCAGTCAGGAGATCCTCCGCGCAAGAGGACACACCTAGACTCCCCTGAGTCTATCACTTCAGATACCGACTTAGATGAGTCGGAGGGATCCCCAAGATCCCCCTCTGAGGATGTCTCCTTTTCAGACATCCTAGAACTCCTAAAACAGAGGGGAAACTGGCCCTCCACAAATCCCTCTGAGGATGAGTCGGTATACCTAGACGCGTTTGGATCTCGGCCCTCCACCTCCTGGGTGTCTCCGCCTTTCGACCCCCTTATGGAGGTTATTGCTCGAAAGGCTTGGGCTGCTCCTGACTCTGTAGAGCCAGTTCCTAGGAGGCCGTCTAAATTTATTACTTCCCCTTCGGAAAAGCAATTCCTTACGAAAGGTGTCCCTGTTGATGCCATGGTGGTGGCGGCTGCCACTAAGAAGGAACTTGCAGATCCTTCCGTACCTGTCCATCCTCCTAATAAGGATTCTAGGACAATGGATAGGTATGGTAAGCGGATGTTCTCTTCAGCGACCTTTGCCATGCGCTCGCTGAACTACTTATGTCACTTCACCAGACTCCAAAGGGACATCCTTAAGGAACTAGGTGAAGTAGTACAGGATCCCACAGCTGCAGGGGCTCAAGAAAAAATTGCTTCTCAGCTAGGAATCCTTAATCCTATAGCTAACTCCTCCATGCGACTGATATATGCAGCAGATGGAGCGAGTAGAGCCGCAGGTACAAGGGTGGCTCTTAGACGCCAAGCCTGGATGCGGCTCTTTAATTTTGCAGATCCCTTTAAGGCGTCCTTCACAAATTCTCCCTTTGATGGGTCAGCTTTGTTTGGCCCTCAAGTGAAGGATACATTGACCAGATGTGAACAGGACGGCAAGACTCTTTCTGCCATAGGGGTCCGTTTTTCCACCCCTTCTAGACCTTACCCTAAAGGACAGAAGGGTGGAAAGATGTGGTTCCGCAAATCCCAAGGAGTCATGCTGGATACACGTGGTCATTTTACCCCTAGAGGCAGAGGGGGTAATAATAACAGACGCCGCTCTAGAGGCAGAGGGGGTCCACAGAACCAGGGAAGCAGAGAACCTCTCTCTGACAAGCCCTTTCAGCATCCCTGAGATGTTGCCCGACTGTCCATCCTTGGAGGCAGTCGGGGGAAGACTATCGCTGTACCCAGAAGCCTGGCGTTCCCTCACTCAAGACAGATGGGTACAGTCGATCATATCCGAGGGTTACAAAATTCCTTTCGAGGAAAGTCCTTTCTCTCACACAAATTCCCTTCCAGATGTACCACCCGGTCTAAGGGAAGTTGCAGAGTTAGAAGTATTAAAACTTCTACAAAAAAGAGCCATTCAGTCAGTTACAATAGACCATTCAGAGCCCGGAATCTACTCAAGATTCTTTTTGGTCCCCAAAAAGACGGGAGACTGGAGACCAATATTGGATCTCAGCAGACTCAACAAGTCTGTGAGAAAGACAAGATTTGAATGGTCACACTTCAGTCAATTTTGCCCTTCCTAGAGAAGGACAACTGGATGTGCTCAATAGATCTTCAGGACGTGTACTATCACATAAAAATTCACAGACGCTCGAGAAGGTTTCTCCGCTTTCGGCTGGGGTCCAGTCATTTCCAATTCAGAGCCCTGCCCTTTGGTCTCACTACAGCCCCTAGAGTGTTCACCAACTGTATGGCAGTGGTCATGGCTCACCTGAGATGTCAAGGATTCCAGGTGTTTCCGTATCTCGACGACTGGCTCCTTTCAGCCACCACCAGGCATCAACTTCTTCAAGCCAGGGATTACACAATAAATCTTTGCACTCAATTGGGAATTTCGATCAACTACGAAAAATCCTCCTTATTGCCCTGCCAGTCTATTACTTTCATAGGCGCAAACTTAAACACTGTTCGGATGTCAGCAACCCTCACAGACCAAAGAATCTCAGATATACAAAGTCACGTGAGGATCATCCTAGCCAGCAAAAAAGTACAAGCCAGAATGGTTCTAAAGGTGTTGGGCCTCATGGCTGCGGCCATTACCCTTCTTCCCCTGGCCCGCTTCTACATGCGCCTGCTTCAGTGGATGTTGTTCACTCAGTGGTCTTACCAACAACTTCCAATGCGTCACCAAATACTGGTGACACAAATTTGCAGGAATCATCTTTCATGGTGGATTACTTCTCCCCAGATTCACCAAGGCAGACCCTTTGTATCCCCGGCCCCAGTAGCCACTGTCACTACGGACGCCTCCCTGATCGGGTGGGGGGGGTCATTATCAGGGCAGGATGGTTCATGGGACGTGGCAACCGTTCAAATACCACCTGCACATAAATGTCCTAGAGATGAGAGCAGTGCTTTTAACGTTGCAAGCCCTCAACGATGTTCTTCCCTTGGGAACAATTGCAGTTCACACAGACAAACATGTCTGTAGTATGGTATATCAACAAACAGGGCGGAACCAAGTCCTACCCCAGGGACTTCTTTATGCCTTTCCTCCATTTCCGCTGATTCCACAAGTACTCCAGAAAGCCACCGTTTTGAGAGCCAAAATGATTCTCATTGCTCCCTATTGCCCTCGACAAATTTGGTTCCCGTTCCTCCATCGTCACCTTTTGGTGCAGCCGTGGCATCTGGACCCAGTACCAGACCTTCTGATTCACCAATCGGGTCAGCTGCACCGGTTTATCCCTTCTCTCAACCTCACAGCATGGTTGCTCCACTTCCTTCCTTAGCCAGGCTTCCTATGATCTCTAATCCTGTTAGGGACATCATAGTAGCTTCCCTAAAATCCTCTACTAGAAGGATTTATACCAGCAAATGGAAACGCTTTTCTTGTTGGGCAAAAGCTAAAAATATTGATCCCTTTACTGCTCCAGTCCAAGCAGTTTTGGATTTCTTAGCGGAAATCTTTCACGCGGGCTCTTCTTCTTCCACGGTCAAAGTTCAGTTAGCTGCTATCTCGAACTTTCATGTCGGGTTCGCAGATCACAACATTATGTCCCACAGGCTTTGTAGAGCCTTCTTAAAAGGAATTTTTCTCCTGAAACCTCCAGTCAGGAGTCCTCCTCCTCCTCAATGGGACCTAAATTTAGTGCTGACATCCTTGATTCTTCCTCCCTTCGAGCCAGCTGTTTCATGTTCCCTGAAATTTCTTTCATGGAAAACTCTATTCCTGGTTGCTATTACGTCGGCTAGGAGAGTATCTGAACTTCTTGCTCTCTCTGTTCGTCCCCCCTATTTGGTCTTCCACAAAGACAGAGTATCCTTGAGAACTAATCCGACCTTTTTGCCTAAGGTCACCTCAAAGAGTAATTTGAATCAGTCTATTGACCTTCCTGTATTTTTCCCAAACTACTCAAACAGATCGGAACAAAAATTACATTATCTTGATGTTCACCGCCAACTCAGATATTATTTGGACAGAACAAAACAATTCAGGAAATCCGATCAGCTCTTTATTTCTTATGCTGATAACAAAAAAGGCCTTCCCGTCTCAAAAGTGACCTTATCTAGATGGCTTTCTTCTGTCATCTCTGAAATCTATCAGCTCAGGGGAAAACAGCTGTGCTCGAAACCTAAGGCGCATTCAACCAGAAGCTTAGCCACTTCCACAGCTTTTCAAGCTAGACTTCCATTAGACACTATTTGTGCAGCAGCCACTTGGGCCACTCCTCATACCTTTGTTTCTCATTACAAATTGGATTTGGCCTCCAGGGACGGAGCCAGTTTTGGCTCTACAGTTCGCAAGAGTCTGTTCCATTGAGCCACCCAGGATAGAGGTGCTAGGGACGCGGACCCATCAAACAAGAATGAAGGCGAGATTGACAACTTAACATTGAGAAGTTATGTACCTACCATAACGTTCCATGTTAGTTGTCTTCTCTCGCCTTCTTTCTTGCGACCCTCCCTCCTTCCCCCTGGCCTGGACAGACCTTTTTCTCCCTACATGGAAGAATGCTTCTTAAGACCATACAGTTCTGGTCTTCCTAACCCATCCTTCAGGCTTTTTCTCTGCCTTCTTTCTTCCTTTTGGGAAGTTATTTATGCTAGGTGTTATTGCCTATAGACAACAAACGAGATCTGGGTACTTACCGCCTTGCATCATGGGATATGGGGCTGCCTCGAGCTGGTAAAAGTGACTCTCGAGCTTAGCAAGTGCCGAGTCGGAGCCGAGGATCAGCTCCGAACCCATCAAGCAAGAAAGAAGGCGAGAGAAGACAACTAACATGGAACGTTATGGTAGGTACATAACTTCTCATTTTCTGGTATTACCTGTTTTAATAAAACAGCATCTTCCTTGCAGCAGAAGTAGAAAAAGAAGGAAACTATCAACATGTAAGCAGGGATAGTACATGAACATGAATCTCTTGTAAAGTTGTCAATACATTTTAAGTGAAGCTCAAGAGACAATACTTAATAAAGGATTATCCTTTATTTTACCTGCTCTTCCTTCGAGATTGAATGAATTTATCATGGACATCAAATGCTTTGGTAGAAACATTACTCTCAAGAATACATATGTTAATTAGGGACCTAATGTTTACAATGAGGCAACCAGTATTTTAAGGAAACCCAGTACATTCATTCCTACTTTGCTTCCAGCAGTAGAGATGTTCATGAAAGTTTGTGAACAAGAAGTAGCCCAGCTGTGGAATAAAAATGGTCGAAAAGATTTTTATAATCTAAACTCTTAAAAGAAAAAAGCATTACAGTAATTAATGAATGAAGACAAGATTGTGATAAAGCCTGAAGATAAAGTGGGGAGCTATTGTGATTCTGGAGAAATCTGTGTACCACAGTAGAATGTCAGATATGCTTAAGGATAAGAAAACCTGCACAGTGACCTGTATTTGGGAAGTGAATAAGATTATAAATAGAGTAAAAGATAATCTCTATGACTTACTGATGACCTGCATCATCTCTCAGGAGCTGCTTGACTATCTGGTGGTAGCACGTCCCCTAATTCCTATTCTCAGTGGTCTACCTAAAATTCATAAAGATGGTTGACATACACCCATGCAACCTATCATTTCAGTTGGAGGGTGGATAACAGAACCTGCCCCCATTTTTGTTGAACATAGATTGAAGGAGTTAATTCCCAAAGCTGTGATGGTACTGAGAGACACCTCATAATTCCTTAGAACGTGATCAGACTTCTTTCACTCTATATAAGATTAAAAGTAACAAAAAATTTGCCACTGTCCTCCTAAAGTGTCCTGTAGCAAGTATGAAGTTAAAATGACAAAACAAATCTCCCAGGACACACCACGAGAACACTGAAGTCTTCTAAAATACGTGCTTTATTCCAAACGATAAAAAGATGTATAAGCGCTTTCACATGCGTCTTGCATGCTTCTTCAGATACAATTCAAAGCTTTCAACCAAACGGTTTATATACATCTCATTGTTAACAATTATCCAAATCATTAAAACAATTAAACTGTTGAACCATAATTAACCAATTAATTAAGATCTACTCTACACATCGTTTAAAGCTATGCATTTCATTTCATTCACTTTACAGCGATAGGTAAAGATAAACTTTACGGGAATAATAACTTCCCACATTAAATATGAGGACAAAAATAACGTCTTAACATTCCATAATTCATAGTTACTTATACATATCTCATTAAGACCATTTCAATGCTTGTAAACCTCAGAACAAGTTGCATTTTCCTACATGTTCTACTTCTAAGGGCGTGCACACACGCTCAGGATGTAAGGCACTGTTGCTACTAAAGGCATTGTGCCTAGAATATTACCACTACAGTGTAATTCATCTTAACATCTAAAAAATAGGCAGTTACGAGCAAGTTACATTTTCCTCATATTCTACTTCTAGAGGCGTGCACATACGCTCTTGATGTATGGCACTGTCGCTGCTGAAAGCGTCGTACCTGAGATGTTAATGTTACAGTATAATTCATCTTGACATCTGCAAAATAAGCAGCGATCCAATTTGTTCTCAGAAAATCTTCCGATGCCTACTATGTGTCATTCAATACCCCCTAATAAATATATTAGGTTCAACAATAAATAAATGTAAAGACATAATTAAAGAATATATAATAAAGAATAAAAAATGAAAAATAAACACATAGGAAGCACGAGCCTCTTGTTTACAAAACACTACCCATTTCCTGTTATCATTTCATGCCCATGTATGGTCATCATAATCTAAAAAATCCCTTATGACAAATAACAAATGATAAAAAATAATGAAAAAAATGATATAAAAAATATATAATATATATCTATTAAAATCTTAAAAATCTAAATTTTAGACCAGTTTCTAATAAAATTGGAAACTGAATTCATTTAATACTAATTTCTCTACGCTATATGTCATGAATTAAACCTTAGCATATATCTAAAAATCTTAACTATCAAATGCATCCTTTGTGTAAATTTCATTCTACAAATGCATTTTCTGTAAGAATTCTACCTCTAAATAAAATTCATTAATTGTACATAAATACTTTCTTGTACACTGTATAATAGAATCACAGTCATATATACTAATCCTATATCCTTCAAATAAAGCATGTTTTTCATGGACAGTGACAAATTGCAATAACTCAGAAAAACACTCTAGGTTCTATATCATGAAAAAAACAAAGTGAAACATCTTTAAGAAGAACTCAATTGATAGTAATTTAATAATTTAAGGTACCAGTAAATCATTATATTTCCATATATGTGTCTATTACTAATTTCTACATCCCTTGACCACAAACCAATTTCAATATATTGTCATAACAATTAACTATACATGGAGACAGTTGCAGAAATATATAAAAAACATGTGCATAAGAGTCTTATAGCCCATTCTAATGAGCCTGGTTTGAATAGTGTGTATAATATTTATAGTACATATTGGTCTTAGACCGATATTTATGAAATGGACAAAATAAATTTATTTACTTTCTTGAACAGTCATACCTAGGCATCCATCTATTCTAAAAATGGTTTCACTGTTATATAATTATTGATCCCAGGATCTCTATGGGCCCCTGATCTGAAGATCCATTCCATTTCCAGCTTTGCTAAAGCATTGTTATTATCACCCAACCTGGGACTATTATGTAAAGTTTGTAAAACTCTAAATTTAAAATGATGTGTAGGGTGAGAACTAATGTGTTTGGCTAGAGCATTCAGCTCATGCTGTTTCCTGATATCGTATATATGATTATAAATACTTTGTCTCAATTTTCTCTTAGTCAGACCAATATAAAATGCTGGACATGAGTCACAGTTGGCCATATATATCAAATTGCTGGTATCACAACTAGTTCTCATCCTAGGTGTATATTTAAAATATCCATGTGGATGTGTATATTCTTGTTGATCCGTAATATATCTACACATACTACATTTATCACATGGATATGTCCCAGGGGTCATGTGATCAACATCTCTCGTATGTATATTCTTCTGTAAATTAAGTGAAAACATTGTTTTCAAATTATCAGCGGTACGGAACACAAACCCTGGTCTATCACCTACTATAGTCCTAGTTTCATCTACTACAGTTAAAATGTTCCAATGTTTATTCACTACTTCTTTGATAGCATTAATATCATTAGTGTATTTCAAGATCACACTGATCTTGGTGGTCTGTCTACTTGGCATCATAGGTCTACGATCACTATACCTATTATACTTTTTCTTCACTATCGATTTGTGTTCTTGAGTACCTCTTCCAGTATTTCCTTGGGGAATAATTCTATTTCTTATACCTTGTACCAAATTAATATCATACCCTCTCTCTACAAATAGACTTTCCATTCTATCTGCTTCATTGCTTAACAAAGCTGGATTCTTGCATATTCTTGTTAATCTCCAAAATTGTCCACTTATTATGCCTGAGAACATATACCTAGGATGCATACTAGTGTATTCAAGAATAGTATTTCTCCAACAGCTTTTCCTATATAGCTTAGACATTAGTTTATCGTTAATGTCATAGTATAAAGTTATATCTAGAAAGCTTATCTCTTCATATGAGTACTCATAGGTAAACTTTAGGAATTGCGTTGTTCCTTCCAAGTAATTTACAAATTCTTTTATTTCATTTTTAAGATTTTAATAGATATATATTATATATTTTTTATATCATTTTTTCATTATTTTTTATCATTTGTTATTTGTCATAAGGGATTTTTTAGATTATGATGACCATACATGGGCATGAAATGATAACAGGAAATGGGTAGTGTTTTGTAAACAAGAGGCTCGTGCTTCCTATATGTTTATTTTTCATTTTTTATTCTTTATTATATATTCTTTAATTATGTCTTTACATTTATTTATTGTTGAACCTAATATATTTATTAGGGGGTATTGAATGACACATAGTAGGCATCGGAAGATTTTCTGAGAACAAATTGGATCGCTGCTTATTTTGCAGATGTCAAGATGAATTATACTGTAACATTAACATCTCAGGTACGACGCTTTCAGCAGCGACAGTGCCATACATCAAGAGCGTATGTGCACGCCTCTAGAAGTAGAATATGAGGAAAATGTAACTTGCTCGTAACTGCCTATTTTTTAGATGTTAAGATGAATTACACTGTAGTGGTAATATTCTAGGCACAATGCCTTTAGTAGCAACAGTGCCTTACATCCTGAGCGTGTGTGCACGCCCTTAGAAGTAGAACATGTAGGAAAATGCAACTTGTTCTGAGGTTTACAAGCATTGAAATGGTCTTAATGAGATATGTATAAGTAACTATGAATTATGGAATGTTAAGACAACGTTATTTTTGTCCTCATATTTAATGTGGGAAGTTATTATTCCCGTAAAGTTTATCTTTACCTATCGCTGTAAAGTGAATGAAATGAAATGCATAGCTTTAAACGATGTGTAGAGTAGATCTTAATTAATTGGTTAATTATGGTTCAACAGTTTAATTGTTTTAATGATTTGGATAATTGTTAACAATGAGATGTATATAAACCGTTTGGTTGAAAGCTTTGAATTGTATCTGAAGAAGCATGCAAGACGCATGTGAAAGCGCTTATACATCTTTTTATCGTTTGGAATAAAGCACGTATTTTAGAAGACTTCAGTGTTCTCGTGGTGTGTCCTGGAAGATTTGTTTTGTCACTCTATATAAGATGTAACAAACATAAGAATGGTGACAATGGATGTCAAAAGCCTATTCACAGTCATTCCTAATGATTTTGGAATAGAAGCAGTACGACAATTTATGAGACTTGAAGAGACTTTTGATGCCAACATAATTTCTCAAATTTGTATTTTACTTGAGATCATCTTAGAGAACAATCTTTTCATATTTGCGGACAAGTATTACCTACAAAAATGAGGAGTTATGATGGGTATGTCATGTGCCAGTAGCTACTCTTAATATAGTGATGGCACAATGGGAATCAGATTATGTATTCAGTGAAACGAGGATGTGGAAGAAATAATATATACCTTGTTATAAGAGGTTCATGGATGACATATTTTTTCTTTGTACTAGAGAGGAGCAACAACTGACAGACTTTGTGGGCTACTTAAGTAACACTACACCATTTTTAGAATTTGAAGTTCATACCTCTGAAAAAAATTAATTTCCTAGATGTGACACTCCATATTGCAATGGATGGCAATGTCAACATGTGTGTTCATAGGAAAGACTGTTGGAAGAATCACCTCCTACATATAACTAGTATGCATCTGGGACATATTTATCCACATGTTATTAAAGGGCAACTCCTCAGAGCATGCAGAGTTTGTACTGATAAACAGAACTATGAAGGAGAGAGAGAGAGTGTTTAAATAAGAATTTTAGAAAAAGGGCTGCAAGAACAAAGAAATCCAGGATGCAATCCAAGCAAGGCTCTGCAACATACTAGAGGTCAACCCTACTTTGCTGATGGTAATAGACAGATTTACTATGAGACAATAACTAGAAATATTAGCCACACTGGAGGATTTAGGTGTCTACTTACAGCAGAGACATTAAACAGGTATGCCAAATTATAACAGACAATTGGAAGATTCTTACAGCTGATGATATTAAATGTACTGCAGGCGAGAAGTCCTGATTTTGCTTTAAGAATAGGAAGAATCTGAAATTACTATTATGCCAAGATACATACAAAATCAGTACTTTTCAAACTACTACACTTACTGGTACATTTCTGTGCAGAAATTGTAACGTTTGTACATATGTTGATTCAAGGAACTGTTTTCAACACACTGTTACTGGGGGAATTATAGACTCAACAAGTATGCCGATTGTAACAGCAAAAATGTTATATATGTTGCACATTGCTCTTCAAGTAGTAGTTTTTTTACATAGCCAAAACCAACAGCTCTTTCAAAGATAGGATTTTACATCATTTACGTGACATTAGACTAAACAAAAAGAATGCATTGTATCAACATATTTCTAAGCACCCGGACCACAAATTTTGCTTTTTGGCACCTGAAGTAGTAAGTGACAGCTTAAGAGGTGGAGATTTAAGCAACAGAACTGAAGTAATTGAAGTTTGATAGATAGCTGATTCACAAGCCGATAAACCTCCTGGGCTAAAATAGTCCCTTTAAAGCCGCTACTGAAAGCACGGAAGTTATGGAGATGAGCTCTTACCAGATTGGCTCTTTAAATCAAGGGAGGAATCAGTATGTTTTTGTGTGATCTGATGAAGGCTCTTTGCCGAAAGGGATTATCATACTTTTTAGCTGACTACTACCGCACGTTTTGTGATATTTGTATGTTGTATAAAAGTTGCAAGTGTTTTTTTACCCCTCACTGTGGTGGTGTTACCTTGACATTTTCTAGCTTTTTCTGGTAGCTGCCTCGAATAGCAACCAGACCAGTCAGGTACTTTAAGCACAGACACTCGCTCTCCAACCAGAAAGAGTCAGGAATCAATGCACTCTGCTCCTACTCTCACCAGGATCAAAATATAAGCACAGATTCCAAGCTGTCACCTATAAAGCAGTTATTAAGCTTTCGATGATCAGCAGTCTCCAGGAAATAATGTAACTGCATTCCTTCTCTCACCCGAAGAAAACAGAAGCACTAATCCCAAGATGACTGCTGTGAGTCAGAATGTGGGCTGTCCAATAACTGCTGATCTTGCAATAGATGCTTAAAGGTAAGATGAAAAAAAATGGTTTATCCTAAACACTTGCAGTGTGCACTAGAGGAGTTAGATGTGAAAGTAGGTAACTTAAGTTGTACCTGTCTAAAAAGTTAAGTTTTAGTGGAGAGTCACTATTTTTAAAACAGCACAATCTATTGAAAGGGGGAGGTCTCTTTTGTATGCTGGTACTATGGAATACAGTAGGATGGCCAATAAAATTAGTTGAAGGGAAGTGATTTCACAAAATGATAATTTTGTGCTCACACCAGCCAGTAAAAGCAGAGAGGAAATGAGATGTATGGTCAAATGAACATAAGGGGCATGCAACTAGAAAGACAGTGGTGTTTAAGAACACAACAGTAACCAGGTGGAAGGGTGAGAAAAAATTCTATCTGACTCACAAGAAACAGAGCTGTGGTCTCTTTTCAAGTTTTAATATGCAATTAAAAGCAGAATACAAGTAAAACACATTGTCAAGAAAAATCACAATATACAAAATAGAAAAAGGCAATAAAGTAATACAAAATACAACAAATAAAAAGCAAAATAACCTTCCCCTCACAGCAAACTGTAGCAAAACGGAAGTGAGCCTTTCCAGTAAAGTTCTGAAATGTTTTATTTTACCCCTTAAATAGAAAGTTTAGTTCCTAGCTTCACCCCCTCACTTCACAGAGTATTAACATTAACTGACCTGATGTCCTTCAAGGATGCATCTGCAGTCATAACAAATGGGGTTGTCCTGTCGTCAGGCAGCCCTTCGGTCGGCCGGATTCCAAAGTCTGGGTCCGGCTTCGGCTGATGTCGCACTTCACCCGACGTCATCTCTGCTGGTCTTCGGGTATAAAGGCATCAGCCGACGCCATTTTCCTCAGTCTTTCTTGCCGCGTGGCGGCCGAAGCAGAAGCTGTTCGCAAGTGCCGGTCGGTCAGATCCAGAGATTACTACTACCGAAGACTACTTCGAAGACTTCTAAAAAGCTAAGTACCCCGTTGGGGACTCTTTCTTGCCTCAGCCGATGTCAGAAAAAGTCAATAACTGTTTAACTTGTGGGAAACAAATACCTCATAAAGATTTCCACTCTTACTGCCTGCCTTGCTTAGGCCCAGACCACGACGTAGCAGCCTGTTCAGCCTGTGCTTCCTTCAACCGACGAACGCTTAGGCATCGGTCGGAGTTTGCTGAACAGTTTTTCGGCTCAGATTTTGCGTACATTATGCCGTCGGATCCTCCGACTACCCAAATTGTTAAAAAACGCAAAGAAAAAGACCGACACTCGTGGTCCGCGGTTTCCGCCGAAACCACGGTTAAGCAAGCCGCGAGTGTCTCTGTTTCGGCCGAAACCGAGAAAGCCGGTCAATCTTCAGCCGAATCCATGACTACTACTGAGGCTCCTGCTACCTTAGTTGAATCTGCCTCAGAAGTTTTGCCTACTCCTGTGGTTCCTAGTGAATTATCAGACACCATCCCTTTGGATGTCTCTACCCCAGCACGTGGTGCTGCTAGGCCTCCTGCAGCCATGTCTATTAAGGCCTTTGCCAGGGCTAAAGCAGCCAAAACTGTTAAATCAGTGCCTGTTAAGCCCTCTTCACACAGGCCCACTTCTAGTTCACAAATGCTTACTCTGGCAGAGGATTTAATATCCTTAATTAGAGGATCCCAATCTCACCCAGACAGGGCCTCTCAGCCCCCAGAAAAGAGATCTAGGGCAGAGCCCCGAGCCAGTGTCCTCTGATGATTCTGCGGATGACTCAGACATTACAGACCAGCCAGAGGCTCCTTTTTCTACTTATGAAGATTCAGATGCTGAAGAATCCATTCCATCTGCCTCTCCACCAGAGGAATTTTCCTTTGGGGAAACCTTACATGCCATGAGAGAACAATTCCAATGGCAGGGACAAGATTTCTCAGATTCAAGAAAAAGGCTTAGGACATTTCTGCACTTACCACAACAATAGGCCCTTAGCTATACCTCCAGTACTGCCTGTTGTGGATGATGCATTTAATGATGTTTGCACCGCTCCTGACACTTTACCTCCAGCCCCTGCCAAACCAAATAGATTTTACAGGGTGCCAGACACTCATCACCACCTATACAAGGCCCCACTTGCAGATCCTGAGACTATATCCCAGGGGCCTAAGGCAGTAGCCTCGACCTCAGCAAAAAACCCTATTCCTTCTGAAAGGGAATCCAGGTCCTTAGAGAGATGGGGGAAAAAAGTTTACACCTCTGCTACTCTCTCAGCTAGAGCTTTAAACTGTCAGTTTCATATGATCCAATACCAAGAGTTTATGCTTGATCAGTTAACTAAGAAGCTGTCCTCTGATGACTCCTTAGATAAGAAATATGTCTTAGAAATGGTAAATAACATCCAACAGGTTAGTAACCATTCTTTAAAATGTGGCTATGATGCACTGGAGGCTTCATTTAGATCAGCCATGACTGGCACAGTGATAAGAAGGCATGCATGGTTGAAAGAACAGGCCTTGCCGGATCATGTTAAAGCAAAGCTGTTAGATGCTCCTATGGATAAGACCAGTCTGTTTGGTACTCCTGCTCAGCAAGTAATGAAGAAAATGGAAGAGAAGGCAAAATCTGTACAAACAGTTAAGGATTTCTTACAGGTTCAGCCCCCAAGGTTTAGCAGGAACTGGCCTGCCAAAAATTGGTCCTTTCCAGACTCCTCAAAATCTCAAAGAGGCAGGAGTAGACGCTCTAGAGGCAGAAATCAATCCAGAGGAGGTGCCTACAGAGGACGACAGTGGCAAGGCAATAACCGAGGCACAGACACAACCACTGCCACTACAACAGGACAATCACAGTGACTTGGCTCTGACACCGCCTACCAGGGAGCAAATAGCAGCACCTTTAGGCGGAAAGTTAGCCATATTTTCAAAAAATTGGCACTATATCACAAAAGACAAGTGGATTTTGCAAACCATAGACCAAGGCTACAGGTTCCACTTCCACACCTTACCAGTAAAAAGAGGAATGCCAAACCTACCTCCAAATCAAAAAACAGAAGCTCTAAAGCAGATAGCGGAATTAACAAAGATGAGAGCTGTGGAAAGAGTACCTATAACAGAACAGGGCAAAGGATTCTACTCCAGACTCTTCCTAGTACCAAGGAAAGAGAAAAGTTGGAGACCTATTCTCGACCTGTCCGCCTTAAACACATACATCATTGTCCCAAAATTCAAAATGCTGACCCTACAGCAACTTCTTCCCATGCTGGGCAAGGAGTGTTGGCTGGTAACTCTAGATCTCAAGGAGGCATACCTGCATGTCCCCATACGACCAAATTGCAGAAGATACCTCAGATTTCTTGCAGGATCAGAGCATTATCAATTCTCAGCATTGCCCTTTGGCTTATCTACTGCCCAGAGTATTCACAAAATGCCTGGCATCAGTAATCGCTCACTGCAGGCTACAGGGAATCCAAATTTATCCATACCTGTACGACTGCCTGTTACAAGCGGACAACAAAAGCAAGCTGACAACAGATTTACAAAGAGTCATTTGCTTACTACAAGCCCTGGGATACACAGTCAATTTACAAAAGTCAAGACTGATACCATCCCAAACAAGAACATTCTTGGGTGCGGAATTGTACACAGTAAAACAAATGGCATTCCTAACGGCAGAAAAACAAAACAACTCCTCTTTACTTCTTGGCATTAACAAAGCAGAACAAACTAACAGCAAGAAAAGTACTGCAGGCCTTGGGCTTCATGGCATCATGCATAATCTTGGTCCCACATGCCAGACTGCATATGAGAAAGCTACAGTGGTACCTAAAGAATTTATGGTCTCAACACAGGCACAGCTTAGAAACCGAAATACCACTAATCCCATGCCTGAAACAGGAGTTTCTATGGTGGGCTCAAGCATGCCAGTCAAACCCAGGCTTACCCTTCCACAACTTTCGAGCAAGCCAAACCATCACAACAGACGCCTCAGACCTAGGCTGGGGGGCGCACATGTTGGACAAATGCATACAAGGATTGTGGACTCAAGACCAGCTGCACCTGCACATAAACCAAAAAGAAATGCTGGCAGTAAAACTAGCAATCCAGAAATTCAGACCATTCCTCAAAGAAGGCCATTTAATGATAAGGACAGACAACACCACAGTCATGTGGTACATCAACAAACAGGGAGGCACTCATTCATACCCACTATGCAGAATGACTCTGGACCTTTGGAATATGGCTCTGAGCTACAACATCCAGTTACAGGCAATATTTGTGCCGGGAAAAGAAAACACCCTAGCAGACATGTTAAGCAGAACCACCTCGGATGCTCACGAATGGATGCTACACCCGACATCTTCAAGGCCATCACAAAGAAATGGGGAATGCCACAAATAGACCTATTCGCATCCCCACTCAATCACCAGCTGAAAAATTCTGCACAAGGACATACCACCCACTTGCATGGAAGGTGGACTCTCTATCCTTCAGTTGGAAAGGCCTGACAGCATATGCATTTCCACCTCTTCCTTTGATGCACAAGGTACTACTGAAAATCAGAGAGGAATGCCCAAGGATAATCCTGATAGCTCCGAATTGGCCAAGACAACACTGGTATCCATTGCTGAGGAGCATGTCTCGGGGAGAATGTGGTCAATACCCTGATGCCTTTGATGTTAACTCAGAACAACTACAACATCATGCACCCAAACCTAAAACCTTGCAACTGACTGCCTGGAACATCACATAGCAGCATCTAACCCAGACCTATCCCAAAGGGTTAAAGACATTATCCTTGAAGCACGCAGACCTTCAACAAGAAGGAACTATGCAGGAAAATGGAAAAGGTTGGTCATTTGGAGTGCTGAAAGAGGAAAAGATGTGTCGAACATAGATATTGCTAACATCCTGGAGTACTTGGCAGAGCTTCTACATACAGGCCTGTCCTATTCCTCCATCAAGATACATGCATCAGCTATTTCAGCAGAGTACAGCTTCGATCCACCTGTCTTTTCGCATCCTCTACTCAGGCAGTTCCTCAGAGGGATCAAGAATGTAAAACCTCCTAGGAAACCACCATTGCCAGCATGGGACTTGAACTTTGTGCTAGAAAAATTAACACTCCCTCCATTTGAACCAGCAGCAACAGCAGATCTTCAACACCTATCATGGAAAACTGCTTTCCTACTGGCAATTACTTCAGCAAGGAGGGTTTCGGAACTACAGGCCTTAATGGCAGTACAACCCTTCCTAATCTTACATCAAGATAGGGTGTCCATGAGAACTAATCCTACATTTATGCCTAAGGTGGTATCCAGAGTGTCTTTAAACCAGGCAATCCACCTACCTACCTTCTTTCCCAACCCACAGAACAGGGGGGAAAGACTGCTGCATACCTTGGATGTACATAGACAGTTACGCTACTACCTGGACCGAACCAAAGGTAACAGAAAAACTGACCAGCTTTTAGTAGCCTATGCAACAGGAAGGGAAGGAAAAGCAATTTCCAAACAGACAATCTCTAAATGGATAGGAAATTGCATAAGATTATGTTACTCCTACCATGGAAAACCAATTCCACAGAACATAAGACCTCATTCTACAAGGGCAACAGCCACTACCACAGCTTTCTTACGAGGAGTGGCAACCAAGGACATTATTGAGGCGGCTACTTGGACCTCCGTGCATACATTTGCCAAGCATTATAATCTACCTCTATACTCTAGATCCCGAGCAGGGTTTGCCACTGCTGTACTGCAAGGGATCCTAACTACACCATAATTTTTCTTCCTCCACCCCTAGTTTGGCTATGGTATTCTACCCATTTGTTATGACTGCAGATGCATCCTTGAAGGACATAGTACAGTTTTGTACCTACCATAAATGTAGATGTCCGAACAGGATAGCATCTGCAGTCAGGATTACCCACCCTCCTCCCCCTCTGTGGTACTCCTAGGGTATTTACCCTCCTAATAGCTAGCTAGGGGGGAGTCTCTTATGGTGTATTTGTTTGTATATACGTACATACATGCTTATTTTTTGTGTTTGCCTTCTACTTTTTTGGAAACATTGGCATTTATCCAAAATTTAGCTTTCCAAGAGGGCAACTGGCATCTGGGGCAAGAAACACTGAGGAAAATGGCGTCGGCTGATGCCTTTATACCCGAAGACCAGCAGAGATGACTTCGGGTGAAGTGCGACATCAGCCGAAGCCGGACCCAGACTTTGGAATCCGGCCGACCGAAGGGCTGCCTGACGACAGGACAACCCCATTTGTTATGACTGCAGATGCTATCCTGTTCGGACATCTACATTTATGTTAGGTACAAAACTGTACTTTCTATCTAACATGTGACTCCTTAATTGACCTGTTCTAATTTCTATCTGACTCACAAGAGACAGCGAGCCATGGTCTCTTTTCAAGTTTTAATATGCAGTTAAAAGCAGAATATAAGTAAAACAGTGTAAATAAAACAAATCACAGTATACAAAATAGAAAAAGGCAATAAAGTAATACAAAATACAACAAATAAAAAGCAAACTAACCTTTACCTCACAGCAAACTGTAGCAGAGTCTGGGTGAGCCTTTCCAGTAAAGCCTTTCAGACACGTATTTTCTGAGGGCATGCTTGGGGTTCTGCAGGAGGTCAGGAAACAATACCAGGAAATCGTACTCATCAGAATGGAAGAGGTTTTCCATCCGGTGTCTGTCACATAACCTAGATCCACTGTGTGTGGACATTCCTTTGGTTCTGTCCTACTTATGTGAACTGCTGAAGGCTGGCTTGTCTTATTCTGCTGTTAGTTAATTTGTCAGTCATTTCTGCTTGCCTGTCTTTGACTCTTCCATTGGCTTCTAGGTTAGAGGTAGAACTTTTCTTAAAAGGCATCCTTCACATAAAGCCTCCCAGGAAACTTGTTCCCCCTCCTTGGGATCTGAATTATATTCTGGAAAAACTCATTGTGACTCTTTTTGAACCAGCCAGATGTTCATCGTGTTACCCTGCTGCAGTCATCACACTTGGGTTATCCTGTCGTCAGGCGGTCCCGCAGTCAGCCGGAATTCCAAAGTCTTGTTCCGGCGTCTGTTGCTGTCGCCTCTTCCCTGACGTCAGTGCGCCAGGGGTATATATAATGCAGCTGACACCATTTTCTCCAGTCTTTCTTGCCGCGTGGTGCCCGAAGCAGAAGCAGTTCGCAAGTGCCGGTCGGCCGACTCCTGAGATTTTCGAATTCGAATTTCAGACCGAAGTCTTCTATAAAGCTAAAGTACCCCGTTGGGGAAACTTTTCTTGCCTCAGACCGATGTCAGAAAAAGTTAACAATTGCATTTCTTGTGGGAAGCAAATACCTCATAAGGATTTTCATTCTTATTGCATACCTTGCCTAGGCCCAGACCACAACGTCACTTCTTGTTGGTTTTGTGATAGGTTTAATAAGCGTACTATTAAAAGACGCTTTGATTTGGCATGACACTACTTTGGTAGGAAATTTAACTACAACATGCCGTCGGAGCAACCGACTACCGGCGTGCACAAAAAACGCAGGGATAAGGACAGGCAGCCCAGGCCTAAGCCAGATTCCGAGGCCTCGGCTGATCCAGTCTCCGGTTCTCCAGTCCTCAGTGAGGCTCCGATGCAGTCCCTGACTACCGCAGATCTGGAACCCGAGACGCTACGGAAATTTTGACGGAATGTACCAGGCCGACGCAGCCTTTTACTTCACGCCCTTCCGACAACTTTGCTTCAAAAGACGTCGGTGCTACAGAAACGCCATCAGTTTCTGAAGGCGTTTTCAGACCAACGACTCTCACCATTAAAATGTTTTCTAAGTCGAAGACTCCTTCTAAAACTAAAAGGACTGCGCTTCAGTCTCCTGTTCAAGGCCCTATGCCTAAGAAACAGATGCTCAAAATGGCTGAAGATTTGATTTCTTTAATCAGGGGTTCACAGCCCCCTCCTGACAAAAGGCCTAGACAAGAGGAAGATTTTGCTTCCTCTGAGCAAATGTCCATTTCTTCAGACTCCTCTGAGGACCAAGACTATTCCTTCTCTCCTTATGAAGATTCTGATGCTGAGGACTCTATTCCCTCAGCTTCTCCTCCTGAAGAGTACTTCTTTGGGGAAACTTTACACACTATGAGGGAGATCAAAGAAATCTGCACATAAATCAAAAAGAGATGCTAGCTGTACAGAAAGCTCTAACAGCCTTCAAGGATCTATTACATCCAGGACAACTTGCAATAAAGAAGGACACCACCACAGTAATGTGGTACATAAACAAACAAGGGGGGTACACATTCCTACCCTCTATGCAGGCAAGCAATGATCTTATGGAACACAGCTCTGGCCTACCAAGTCCAGTTACAAGCTCAGTTCCTGCCAGGACAGAAGACGACATTGGCAGACAACCTCAGCAGAAACATCAAAGATCCCCACAAGTGGAAACTAGATCCACAAATATTTGCAATGATAACTCAAAAATGGGGCCTTCCAAACATAGACCTGTTTGCCAGTCCTCAAAACTACCAACTGACAAAATTTTGTACAAGTACATTCCACCATCAAGCTTGGAAAGTGGACTCTTGTCTTTCAGTTGGAAAAACCTGACAGCATATTACTTCCCTCCATTACCTCTCCTCACAAAGGTTCTTTTGAAGGTCAAAAAGGAGAGACCACGACTGATTCTCATAGCCCCAGACTGGCCACGCCAGCACTGGTACCCGCTATTGAAAAATATGGCCCACAGCCCACCATGGATATTGCCTCAAATACCCCATTTGCTCACACAACAAAACAGTCAGATTCTTCACAGCCAATGTCATTCTGGAAGCCAGGAGCCCAAGCACCAGGAAGGCTTATTCGGACAAATGGAAAAGGTTTTGTGCCTGGAACCAAGCTAAAGGCCAAGACACAATTCAGCCTCATATTCTACATTATTTACCTGAGATGTTGCACAAAGGACTTTCCTTTTCCTCAATTAAAATCCATGCTTCAGCTATTTCAGCTCACTACAACACGGATCCACCTGTATTTTCACATCCTCTTCTAAGGCAGTTCCTCAGAGGGGCAAAAAACATTAGACCACCCAGGAGAGCTCCTACACCAACATGGGACCTCAACTTTGTTCTGGAAAAACTAACACTACCTCCCTTTGAACCAGCTTTCTCTGCAGATCTTCAGTTCCTATCATGGAAGACTGCCCTGCTCCTAGCAATAACTTCAGCTAGGAGAGTCTCAGAGCTACAGGCACTAATGGCAGTGGAACCTTTCCTCATTTTTCATCAAGACAGAGTTTCTCTACGAACTAATCCTTCCTTTATGCCTAAGGTGGTTTCTAGTGTAGCTTTAAATCAAACCATCCACTTACCCACCTTCTTCCCCATTCCACAAAACAAAGGTGAGAGACTCCTGCATTCCTTGGACATTCACAGACAGCTTCATTACTACTTGGACAAAACTAAGGCTTTCAGAAAAACTGACCAGCTCTTTGTATCCTATGCTACAGCTTCTCAAGGGAAGGCTATATCTAAGCAAACCATTTCTAAATGGATAGGTCATTGCATACGTTTCTGCTATACCCATCATGGGAAACCAGTTCCTGCTACCATTAGATCCCACTCTACCAGGGCAATAGCTACCTCTACAGCCTTTCTCAGGGGGGTTACAACCAAGGAAATTTTAGAAGCTGCATCTTAGAGTTTTGTACACACCTTTACCAAACACTGTCACTTACCTCTTTACTCTAAGTCCAGGGCGGGCTTCGCCACTGCAGTTCTGCAGGGCCTTATTGCCTCCACTAACCCTCTATGATACCTCCCCCCTACCTTAGCTTTGGGATTCAACCCAAGTGTGATGACTGCAGCAGGGTAACACGATGAACATAGTACAGTTTTGTACCTACCATAAATGTAGATGTTCGAGTGTTCACCCTGCTGCAGTCCAGGTTACCCTCCCTCCATCCCCTCTGATCTACTGGCAAAATCTCTTCTATGCCTTACTGATGTATTTGCTTATAGCTGAAGGGATTTTGTGTTTGTGCAGTGTTCACTCCATTTGGTACTAATTCTGACCACCTTTTTGGAGGCACCTGACATCTGGGGCAAGAAAAACTGAAGAAAATGGCGTCGGTTGCATTATATATACCCCTGGCGCACTGACGTCAGGGAAGAGGCGACAGCAACCGACGCCGGACCAAGACTTCGGAATTCCAGCCGACTTTGGGACCGCCTGATGACAGGATAACCCAAGTGTGATGACTGCAGCAGGGTGAACACTCGAACATCTACATTTATGGTAGGTACAAAACTGTACTTTTCTCTGCTGGCATTGTACTTGGAAGACCGTACTATTAGTTGCCATCACCTCTGCCAGAAGGGTGTCTGTGATTCAGGCTTTGATGGCCTTTCCCACCCTTCCTAGTTTTTCATAAGGATAGGGCTTCTTTGCATATCGATCCTTCCTTTAGGCCCAAGGTTGTGAACGAGTTGTCACTTAATCAGTCTATGAATTTTCCCACCTTTTTTTCTCTCTCCACACCCCCCCTAGTGAGAAGGCCCTACATACCTTGGATGTGCATAGACAACTCAGATTTTATTTGGATAAAACTAAGCCTTTCAGGAAATCTTTTCAGCCTTTTATGTCTTTTCATCCCAGGGCTCTCGGAAGGCCTGTTTTCAAGCAGACAATTTCTATTTGGATTTCTTGTTATGTTTTTCATGGTAAGTCTCTCTCTTCCCTTTATTAAGACTCATTCTGCTAGAGTTGTTGCCTCTTCTGGTGCCTTTTTCAAGGGTTTGGATACTACTGCTATTTTGGAAGCAGTCACTTGGACTTCTGTTTCTATTTTCACTAGACATTACATGTTGGATGGCATCTCCAGATCCAGAGTGGGCTTTACTGGAACTATTCTTCATAGCCTTCTAGAGAGAGCCTCTGCTCCTTCCTCTCTTCTTCATGAGCTGTAGTATTCTCCCTCCTGTAAAGAATACTGCAACATAAGAATAGAAGGACACAGAGTAGTTGTGTAAATTCTTACCATAACCATAGATGGTCCTCTTCTACATTGCAGTATTCTGTCCCTCCCACCTTTCCCCTGGTTCATGTTTTCTCTGTGGATGTATGTTTACCTCCTTTTGTTCCTTAAGCTGGTGTTCCTACTGGGGCATTCAGTTCTGAGGATGGTACGTGTGGATGTCACTTGTATGGCCTACGCTGTCTGCAGGCATGCATGGAACTTCCCACCTACCCTGCAGTGGTAAAAGGCTTTTGTATACTGGCCAGATGTTGGGACCTCTTACAGCAGTCATCCCTCATGTAAAGAATACTGCAACATAGAAGAGGACAACACCTATGGTTATGGTAAGAGTTTACACAACTGTTCTTTATATTATGTTGTGTCATGTAGCTGTGAAAACCAAATTAACTAACAGTATATGCTCTGGTCTTCTCAGGCTGGAGGATGAGTCATTGCAAGGATGTCTGTAAGATGGTGTGTACTGGTCCTGAATGTTATAAGGTTGAAAGAGAATAAATTTTAGTCCAGGTGGTCTGTGTTTTAGAATGTATATTTGTGAAGTGTTCACATGAAGCTCTAAGGGAGAATCACCAGGGAGGAGGACATTTTTAAATACACTGAGTCATTGAAAGTAATGTAATGTCAAAATTCTGCATGCTTGAAATTTATAAGAAAAGATATATATGTAGTGTTTTTTTCCTTTGTTCTGGGAGTCTGATTTTCAAATCTTGGTAGGCAGTCTCCCAGCACTGTTTATGGAATAAACCAGTACTTTGCTCATCCTGAAGTGTTATTCTTGACTCAAGACTAAAAGGTAAAACTGTTATTTATTTCTAAACTTTAACAATGTTGTTGGTGCACCATGGGGGCTTTTTTCTGTGATTTCCACTTGTTCTGCAGGGTATCGCTACATCGGTGTAGCTGTTTACATGCTGATATAGTGTGGTGGTGGTGATGGTGTACATTTCTATGTATTCTGCGGAGCTGACTGGCTTTGTTGGGGTTACAAAAAGGTTGACTTAGCACTCAGAGATATGTTATTAGAAGGCATATTAATGTTGACGTATACAGTTATATAAAAATAGATAGACCAAAGGTTCCCTCCATCTTTGGCATACCTGAAGTCCATACAAAATGCGAAGGACCCACCATTAAGACCTGTAGTAGCTGCTGAGGGATCGAAAACATCCCTAATACTTAGTAAGTTAAAAAAGTTATGGCCAAATGACAGTGAAATTCTTAAAGATTCATGGGATTTCTTAAGGAGTGTCAAACAAGATATGTATAAAGAAAGTACAATATTTGTAACAATAGATATAGTCGATTTATTTACATATCACATGATAAAGACATGGAATTTTTTGGGTCTGTATTATAAAACCGAAAAGACTTTACCGCAAACGCTCACGAGTGAAAATGCCAGTAATCGAACTTGCTGTTGTGAGGGGGCTGTGCCCCCACACTCCCTGCTAACTATATATTCCAACTCTGAGGTCGCACTACAGTGAGGAAAGGGCAAATATCCCACTCCTCACTGTAACACGACCCCACAGTCACAGTTTCAATTCCTGGCATTTTCGCTCATGTGAGCATTCGCGCTAAAGCCTTTTCGTGCATCTAATATAGACCCAAATTTTTTGAAGAGGCATTGTTAAAATATAAAAAACTACAGCACACTGATTTTTAACTTGTCTTAATTTGTTGGAATTAGTGCTGGAAAATAATTTTATCTACTTTGGTGGAGAATTTTTCCAACAGGTGAAAAGTGTAGCTGTGGGGGCCGCTTTTGCCCCCATTTATGATAATATTGTCTTAACTACATGGGAGAAAAAGTTTATTCTCCACTCAGATTTTAAGAACTGTTGGGTACTTTATAAGAAGTACCTTGATGACATTTGCATTTTTGGACAGATACAGAAGATAAATTTAAAGAATTTATGGGTTACCTGGAAGGGACCACAGAATTTTTGAAATTCACATATAATTGTAATTATGATATTTTAAATTATTCTGCTATATCTGTCATTAAAACTAAAGGAGGTTTCAAAACAAAAATCTATAGGAAAGAGGCATTCTCAAATGTCTGTTTACATTTATACAAGTGCTCACCCATTCCATCAGAAGAAAACTATATTAAAAGGCCAATATGGTAGAGCTAGCAGGATGACTTCAAATGACAGGGACTTTGAAAATTAGTTTAATTTTTAGAAGGTCTTTTTAAAGAGAGAGGATACCCCTAGAACTTAATACAAGATATTAGAAGAGAAGTGACAGAAGGGAGAAAAGCTAGATTTAAGCACATTTTAGGTGAAAGTACAACAGTGGCTGAGACATCTGATGGGGGGAAACACAAGAAAATGATATATATAAGAAGGCCTTTATAACAGAATATAATGGTAGTATGTTTAGTATTAAAAGGGTAATTGAAAAGCAGTGGGATAGCTTTTTAGAACTTACGGATATAGAATAAATGTCCAAGGAACCATTAAAAACTGTATATAAGAAAGCACATAATTTAAAAGACATATTTGAACAACAGAGGCTGAAATTTGACAGAAAGCAAAGCAGAAGAGTAGGAACACACAAATGTGGAGCGTGTTCTCACTGTAAATACATCTGTAACAAAGACGCAATGCACATTAATGGTAAGAATAAACTAATTAAGGGAAGGAAGTACTATCACTGTAATGCAACTGCAGTAGTATATATTGGCCCTATGTGATACCTGTGAAGCATTCTACTTAGGCAAAACTGAGCAAAAGCTTAAGAAAAGAATATGTCAGCATTATTATGACATACAAAGTAAAAATGAGAGTAATGCTTTATTTAAACATACGAAGGATTGTAATGGGGCTAAATTTTCGTTTTTTGTTTTAGAAGATGTACAAAAAGATTTAAGGGGAGGGCCATGGGAAGCAAGAATTAGAATATAAACAAATATGGTGGCAGATTACTTTAAAAGCCAGTGTCTTCCCTGGCCTTAATGAGAATATCTCTCTCTATAGCCTTGATTCTTAAAATGAGAGCTGCTAAGTTATGAAGTTTAATATAGGTATCAACAAGTACCTTTTTTATATGATGTCACAGATTTCAGTGTTACTTTTCTAGACATATGGAACAACCAATCCGCGGTGGTGGTGCTGCAGTAGCGTTGTCGCCTCACAGTTGGACGCTGTCTGGTTCAACTCTCAGCTAGAGCGTCTTCTGCGTGGAGACATGCGTGAATGGGCGTACCTTCGTTGAAGGTTGTGCGTCAGGGCTGGCAACTCGGTATGTAAAAATCAACTGCCAATCATTAGCGGACCGGAGTTCCGCTGTGGTGACCCCTAACCGGGAAAAGCCGAAATTCACAACAACATATGGAACAACCAGGTTAGCACTTTAGATTATATTTGTCCACTAGATGGACCCAGTCAGTCAGCAACATTATAGGTCTAGGTAATATATTTATAAGGTTTACTTTGAAGTTTTATGCTTTTATATGATGAACACATTTTAATTTTAACATTATTAAAATCAAGAGAGATTTATTGTTTTATGTGCATATGTTTATAAAACAATAAATAAAGCAGTAGTTTTTATAAAAGGGTTATAACTAAACATTGTTCTACAGAATGTATTAATTGAAAGTATATTTCCATTGGTGGGATGGTTAATTAGTTGGCTGTATGCATTTTGTATCATCTGATGAAGTGTCTTACTCATCATCTTCTTCCGGCTGTTCCCATTAAGGGTCGCCACAGCGGATCATCTGTTTCCATTTCTTCCTGTCCTCAGCATGTTGCTGTGTCACACCAACCACCTACCTGCATGTCCTCTCTCACTACATCCATAAACCTTATCTTAGACCTTCCTCTTTTCTTGTTACCTGGTAGCTTCATCCTTAGCTTCTTTTTTCCCCAATATACTCAGCATCCCTCCTCAGCACATGTCCAAACCAACGTAATTTTGCCTCTCTGGCTTTGTCTCCAAACCTTCCAACCTGGGCTGACCCTCTAATATACTTATTCCTAATTCTGTCCACCCTCGTCACACCCAGTGCAAATCATAACATCTTTAACTCTGCCACATCCAGCTCTAACTCCAGCCTTTTTGTCAGTGCCACTGTCTCCAACCCATATAACATAGCTGGTCTCACTACCCTCTTGTAGACCTTCCCTTTCACTCTTACTGGTACCCGTCTGTCACAAATCACTCCTGACACTCTTCTCCACCCACTCCATCCTGCCTGTACTCTCTTCTTCACCTCTCTTCCACACTAACCGTTACTCTGAACTATTGATCCCAAGTATTTAAACTCATCTACCTTCGCCACCTCTTCTCCTTGCATCCTCATCATTCCTCTCTCCTCCCTCTCATTCACACACATATTCTGTCTTAGTCCTGCTGACCTTCATTCCTTTTCTCTCTAGAGCATATCTCCATCTCTCCAGGATCTCATCCACCTTTTCCCTACACTCACTACAGATCACAATGTCATCTGCAAACATCATAGTCCACGGGGACTCCTGTCTGATCTCGTCTGTCAACCTGTCCATCACCATTTTAAATAAGATGAAGTCTCTTACCGAGAAACAAAAACTCAGTGAACAAGTTAAGCGTTTGTTGTTTTATGATTTTTTGGTTTATAAAATTATATTGAAGCTTGCCCAGTACTGAACATTTTAGTGTTCTTCTAAGTGCTGTTCTTATTTGCATTGTTGGAGGAGGAGTTGGTTGGCACTTTTATCCTGAATTTTGCATTTTGGACATTTTTAAATACACTGATTTTTTGAAAGTAATGTAATGTCAAAGTTATGCATGCATGAAATTAATAAGAGAAGGTATATATGTAGTGTTTTTTTTTTCCTTTGTTCTGAGAGTCTGATTTGAAAATCTTGGTAGGCAGTCTCCCAGCACTGTTTATGGAATAAACTAGTACTTGGCTCATCCTGAAGTGTTATTCTTGACTCGACTAAAACTGTTATTTACTTCTAAACTTTGTGTTGTGGGTGCACCATGGGGGCTTGTTTCTGTGATTTTCCCTGCACTTGTTCTGCAGGATATCGCTACATCTGTGTAGCTGTTTACATGCTGGTATAGTGTGGTGGTGGTGTACGTTTCCATGTATTCAGCGGAGCTAACTGGCTTTGTTGGGGTTTTGAAGCTTGCCAATGTATATGTTAGGAGTAGGTGGCTTGTCTTAGAGAAATTTCTGATGGTACCCTGAGTGGAAGGGGTGTCTGGTTTCAGTTTTATTTTGAAGGCGACTGCTTTATGGTCATACCTAACAAGTGACAAAGATTTGCAAGGGATGGTGCAAGATGCCTCCATATTAAAGGGGACAAGATCCAAGATTATGATCCTGGTCAGTACTCTAGGGCGTTTGTAGTAACAAAGTCCAGAAATCTCTGTTTGTGCAGTCGTGATGGTATAGGTTTCACAGTCTATGGTGGGGTAGTTTACATCTCCTAGGAAAATGGTATTTACATTAATACTAAGTCATAACAGTTCCTGTATGTGGGGATTATAGCTTTCTTGAGTGATAGAGTGCTGTAGCTAGCTAGTACATGGCATTGGACTTTTCTGATGGTGATCTGGACATGAAGAAGCTCTGGTGCATCATACTGTTTTACTGTCCTTGATACAAGTTTCTTCTAGATGAAGATTGAGACACCTCCACCCTTGTGCAGTACCTGATCTAAATGTGTTAAAGGCATTTTAACCTTGCTTAGCCAGAGTGATCTCTGCCATTTTAAACCATGTCTCAGTCGCTATACGGATGTCTGCATCCTCCAGGGTAAGGAGGGATTATTGGGAGTTTAGTCTTTTGTTTAGGCTTCTAGCATTGATCAGTGTTACCTTCAAATTTTCCCTTGCTTGCTACATTATGTTGGTAGGTTTATCAGGTCTGCTTCATCTAAAAAAGGCACTATGGAAGTAGACAATTTCTTTGCCAGTAGTCAAAACCCTAGAGGGAACAGGTGCAGGCCATGCCTGGAGAAGCAGCATGGTCCATCTGTCATATCCTCCCAGGTTGACAAAATATTACACTCCCTTCAAATGACACCAGAAGCTAAGCCAATTATTGAAATCGGGTATTTTTTTGATCATAGTTGTGACATTCTTGGAGAATGTAGAACGCTTCTCATTGCTAAGCTCATAACCTGCCTGGGACCCTGTAGTCAGCAGCTCCATCTCTCTCTGTCTTGAGGTACATCTGAAGTCATTGACACCCACGTCTACTGTGACATAGTCAGGATGGTACTTGTTCAGGGACTTCAGTGCATGTGTAATCTAATGGATCCTGGCACCAGACAAGCAACTAAATATTGTGCTTTTCTTTCTCAGCTTGGTAAGAGACATGTCTTTACGTCTCATAATGAAATCAACTATGACTAGAATGTTTGCTTAGGTATTTACCTGCCTTACAGGGTCATCATCCATGCCTTTGAGACTTCTCCTGTTATGTAAGGTGGTAACCTTAACTTTTTGAGTTCACTTTGTGCCTTCATTGCTTTTTGGAGGCCTTTGAGGTTCAGGGAAGCTAATCCTTAGAACCTTAGCATATGATGGATTGTGTGTATTGTGATGGCCTTGGTGAGATTTTTATTTTATTTAATATTTGTTTACCGGTAAAGTCCAACTTGGAACAAAGCCAATTTTCAGTGATGGCCCGGGGAGAAACACTCCAGATGCATGTCTTTGTGATGTCAGAGGAAACTGAAGCACCCGAAGGAAACCCACATGTACACAGGGAGGATATGCAGACTCCGCACAGAAGGCATCCCAGCCAAGAATCGAAACGGAGAACCTCTTGCTGTGAGGTGACAAAGCTACCGCTGCACCACTGCACCGTCCATAAGGAGATGGGGTGTGTGCATTTTACTGCTGACAATTTTGGTGTCTGAATTTACTGCGTATGAGATTTTTGCTTCCCAAGAACATTATATGTACATCTCTTGCACACTGTGTTACACTGTTTGAGTAAAATACAGTGATCAGATAGCATGAGATTTCTTACATTGCCTCAAGATACATTCTCAATTAACATGGCTGCACAAGTTGCAGGGAGTACTGTTCTTTGGTTTTGACAGAGCAGGGGTGAGTAAAATTGCTTGGAGTTTGGCTTTTTTAGGTGGACTTAATACTGTGACATGTGGAAATGCTTAGTTATTTGGTCAGGGGTGTACAGCAACTCATGGTGTGCTTATTTGCACTTGGTGCAGCTTATTTGTGCCCCAGACCTGGATTTATAAGGATGTCCTTCATGGATGCATCTGCAGTCATAACAACTGGGTTGTCCTGTCGTCAGGCAGCCCTTCAGTCGGCCGGATTCCAAAGTCCGGGTCCGGCTTCGGCTGATGTCGCACTTCACCCGACGTCATCTCTGTTGGCCTTCGGGTATATAAGCATCAGCCGACGCCATTTTCTTCAGTCTTTCTTGCCGCGTGGCTCAAGCAGAAGCTGTTCGCAAGTGCCGGTCGGTCGGATCCAGAGATTACTTCTACCGGATACTACTTCGCAGACTTCTAAAGCTAAGTACCCGGTGGGGACTCTTTCTTGCCTCAGCCGATGTCAGAAAAAGTTAATAATTGTTTAACCTGTGGGAAACAAATACCTCATAAAGATTTCCACTCTTACTGCCTGCCCTGTTTAGGCCCAGCCCACGACGTAGCAGCTTGTTCGTCCTGTGCTTCCTTCAACCGACGAATGCTTAGCCGTCGGTCAGAGTTTGCAGACCAGTTTTTCGGTCCTGACTTTGCGTACATTATGCCGTCGGACCCTCCGACTTCGCATTCTGCCAAAGAACGCAAAGAAAGACCGACCCTCGCGGTCGGCGGTTTCGCCCGAAACCATGGTTAAGCAAATCATGAGTGTCTCGGTTTCGGCGAAACCGAGAAAACTGATCAAACTACACTTGAAACTATCACTACAACTGAGGTCCCTGCTAACACTCTTGAATCGGCCTCAGAAATTTTACCCACTACGGTGCTTACCACTGACTTATCAGACACCATTCCCTTGGATGTCTCTACCCCAGCACGTGGTGCTGCTAGGCCTCCAGCAGCCATGTCCATTAAGGCCTTCGCCAGGGCTAAAGCAGCCAAGACTACTAAAACAGTGCCTGTTAAACCCCTTCCACCAGGCCCTCTGCCAGTTCTCAAATGCTTACCTTGGCAGAAGATTTAATTTCATTAATTAGAGGATCTCAATCTCACCCAGACAGGGCCTCTCAGCCCCAGAAAAGAGACCTAGGGCAGAGCCCCTGAGCCAGTGTCCTCTGATGATTCTGCTGATGAATCAGACATAACTGACCAGCCAGAGGCTCCTTTCTCCAATTTTGAAGATTCTGATGCTGAAGAATCCATTCCAGCTGCTTCCCCAGAAGAATTCTCCTTTGGGGAAACCTTGCATGCCATGCGAGAACAGTTCCAATGGCAGCAACAGGATTTTTCAGACTCCAGGAAAAGACTTAGGACCTTTTGCACCTACCACAGCACAGGCCCTTAGCTATCCCTCCTGTTCTCTCTGTGGTGGATGATGCTTTCAATGATGCCTGCTCAGCTCCAGATTCTTTACCCCAGCCCCTGCCAAACCAGACAGATTTTACAGGGTGCCAGATACTCATCACCACCTCTACAAGGCCCCTCTTGCCGACCCGAAACTATATCCCAGGGTCCCAAGGCAGTAGTCAGCGACTATAGCTAAAACCCTGTTCCTTCTGAAAGGGAAGCAAGGTCATTAGACAGATGGGGTAAAAAGTTTACACTTCAGCCACTCTTTCAGCTAGAGCTTTAAATTGTCAGTTTCACATGATACAATACCAAGAGTTTATGCTTGACCAGTTAACTAAAAAGCTAACCACTGATGAATCTCTTGATAAGAATTATGTATTAGAAATGGTAAATAACATACAGCAGGTTAGTAACCATTCTTTAAAATGTGGCTATGATGCACTGGAGGCTTCTTTTAGATCAGCCATGACTGGCACAGTAATTAGAAGGCATGCATGGCTAAAGGAGCAAGCTTTACCGGATCATGTTAAATCTAAATTGCTTGATGCTCCTATGGATAAATCAAGTTTGTTTGGTACACCTGCCCAGCAGGTTATGAAGAAAATGGAAGAAAAGGCAAAATCAGTCCAGACAGTTAAAGAATTCTTGCAGGTTCAACCCCAAGGTTTAGCAGGAACTGGCCTGCCAAAAATTGGTCCTTTCCTGACTCCACAAGACCTCAAAGGGGCAGGAATAGACGCTCCAGAGGCAGAAACCAATCCAGAGGAGGTGCCTACAGAGGACGACAGTGGCAAGGTAACAACAGAGGCACAGAATCAACACCTGCCTCTACATCAACACAGCCACAGTGACTTAAACCTAAACCCGCCAACCAGGGAACAAATAGCAGCTCCTCTAGGCGGAAAGCTAACCTTATTTTCAAAAACTGGCACCACATAACAAAGGACAAGTGGATTTTACGAACCATAGATCAAGGTTACCGGTTCCACTTCCACACTTTACCAGTCAAAAGAGGAATGCCAAACCTACCTCCAAATCAAAAACAGAGGCTCTACAACAGATAATGGAATTAGCAAATATGAGAGCTGTGGAAAAGTGCCAACAGCAGAGCAAGGAAAGGGGTTCTACTCCAGACTATTCCTAGTTCCAAGAAAGGAAAAAGTTGGAGACCAATTCTAGACCTGTCTACCCTAAATACTTACATCATTGTCCCAAAATTCAAAATGCTGACCCTACAGCAACTTCTTCCCATGCTGGGCAAGGAGTGTTGGCTGGTAACTCTAGATCTCAAGGAGGCATACCTGCACGTCCCCATTCGACCTATCTGCAGAAGATACCTCAGATTTCTTGCAGGATCAGAGCACTATCAATTCTCAGCATTGCCCTTTGGCTTATCTACTGCCCAGAGTATTCACAAAATGCCTGGCATCAGTAATCGCCCATTGCAGACTACAGGGAATTCAAATTTATCCATACCTGGACGACTGTCTGATACAAGGGGACAACAAAAGCAAGCTGACAACAGATTTACAAAGGGTCATTTACTTGCTTCAAGCACTGGGATACACAGTCAATTTACAAAAGTCAAGGCTGATACCATCCCAGACAAGGACTTTCCTGGGAGCGGAATTGGACACAGTAAGGCAAATGGCATTCCTAACTACAGAAAAACAAAAGAACTCCCTCTTTACTTCTTGGCACTAACAAATCTGAACAAGTTAACAGCAAGAAAGGTACTGCAGGCCTTGGGTTTCATGGCATCATGCATAATCTTGGTTCCATTTGCCAGACTACATATGAGAAAGCTTCAGTGGTACCTAAAGAATTTATGGTCCCAACACAGACACAGCCTAGAAACGGAAATTCCACTAATACCATGCTTAAAACAGGAGTTCCTATGGTGGGCTCACGCATGCCAGTCAAACCCAGGCCTGCCCTTTGGCAAAGGTCAAGCAAGCCAGACCATCACAACAGATGCTTCAGACCTGGGATGGGGGGGCACATATGCTGGACAAATGCGTGCAAGGATTGTGGACACAGGACCAACTTCACCTGCACATCAACCTAAAAGAAATGCTGGCAGTAAAACTGGCAATCCAAAAGTTCAGACCATTTCTCAAGGAAGGCCAGTTGATGATAAGGACAGACAACACCACAGTCATGTGGTACATCAACAAACAAGGAGGCACTCATTCCTACCCCTATGCAGAATGACTTTGGAGCTGTGGACCCTGGCACTCAGCTACAACATCCAGTTACAGGCAATATTTGTACCAGGAAAAGAAAACTCTCTAGCAGATATGTTAAGCAGGACTACATCGGATGTCCACGAATGGCAGCTGCACCCGACATCTTCAAGACCATCTCGAAGAAATGGGGAATGCCTCAGATAGATCTATTCGCATCACCTCTCAATCACCAGCTCAAAAAATTCTGCACAAGGACATTCCACACACTAGCATGGAAAGTGGACTCGCTCTCCTTCAGCTGGAAAGGACTAACAGCATATGCATTCCCACCTCTTCCCTTGATACACAAAGTATTACTAAAAATCAAGGAGGAACGCCCAAGGATAATCCTGATAGCTCCAAACTGGCCAAGACAACATTGGTACCCACTGCTGAGGAGCATGTCTCGGAACAATATGTGGCCAATACCCCTGATGCCTTTGATGCTAACTCAGAACAACTACAGCACCATGCATCCAAACCTAAAAACGTTGCAACTGACTGCATGGAACATCACATAGCAGCTGCTAATCCACAGCTTTCACAAAGAGTTAAAGACATTATTCTTGAAGCACGCAGACCTTCAACAAGGAGAAACTATGCTGGGAAATGGAAAAGGTTTGTCATTTGGAGCTCAGAAAGAGGTAAAGATGTATCAAACATAGATATGCCCAACATTCTGGAGTATCTGGCAGAACTACTTCATTCAGGCCTGTCCTATTCCTCCATCAAGATTCATGCATCAGCTATTTCAGCAGAATACAGCATTGATCCACCTGTTTTTCACACCCTTTGCTCAGGCAGTTCCTCAGAGGAATCAAGAATGTAAAACCTCCAAGGAAACCACCATTACCAGCCTGGGACTTGAACTTTGTGCTAAAAATTGACTCTATCACCTTTTGAACCAGCAGCAACAGCAGACCTGCAACACCTGTCATGGAAAACTGCTTTCCTACTGGCAATTACTTCAGCAAGGAGGGTTTCAGAACTACAGGCCTTAATGGCAGTGCAACCCTTTCTAATCTTCCACCAAGATAGAGTGTCCATGAGGACTAATCCTACATTTATGCCTAGGGTGGTATCCAGAGTGTCCTTAAACCAGGCAATCCACCTACCTACCTTCTTTCCCAACCCACAAAACAGACAGGGAAAGAATACTGCATACCTTGGATGTACATAGACAGCTACGCTACTACTTGGCCAGCACCAAAAATAGCAGAAAGACTGACCAACTTTTCGTAGCCTATGCAACAGGAAGGGAAGGAAAAGCTATTTCCAAACAGACAATCTCCAAATGGATAGGAAATTGCATACGATTCTGTTACTCCTTCCATGGAAAGCAAATTCCACAGAACATAAGACCTCATTCTACAAGGGCAACAGCCACTACCACAGCCTTCTTACGAGGAGTGGCTACCAAAGACATTATTGAGGCGGCTACTTGGACCTCCGTGCATACATTTGCCAAGCATTATAATTTACCTCTATATTCCAGATCCCGAGCAGGGTTTGCCACTGCTGTACTGCAAGGGATCCTAAACACACCATAATCTACCTTTATCCTCCTCCCTAGTTGGCTATGGTATTCTACCCAGTTGTTATGACTGCAGATGCATCCATGAAGGACATAGTACAGTTTTGTACCTACCATAAATGTAGATGTCCGAATTGGATAGCATCTGCAGTCAGGATTACCCTCCCTCCTTCCCTTCTGTGGTACTCCTAGGGTGTTTACCCTTCTAATAGCTAGCTAGTGGGGGGACTTCTTTCATGGTGTATTTGTTTGTATTTATGTACATACATGCTTATTTTTGTGTTTACCTCTATCTTTTGGAAACATTGTCATCTATCCAAAATTTTTTAGCCTTCTAGAGGGCTTCTGGCATCTGGGGCAAGAAACACTGAAGAAAATGGCGTCGGCTGATGCTTATATACCCGAAGGCCAACAGAGATGACGTCGGGTGAAGTGCGACATCAGCCGAAGCCGGACCCGGACTTTGGAATCCGGCCGACTGAAGGGCTGCCTGACGACAGGACAACCCAGTTGTTATGACTGCAGATACTATCCAATTCGGACATCTACATTTATGGTAGGTACAAAACTGTACTTTCTATGCATTCTGCTGATTGCTTACAGGAGAAGAAAACGCTACTGCACAGACAGCTCACTGTAGAGCATGTCCAGTAGTGACAGTGGATTGAGTGCAGCACAGAGCAACTTTCTTTCTTCCCTATTTGATGAAAAGTTTGTTTCCCACAGTTCAGAGCTTTCCACTCTTCTCAAGAGTCTCGAATAAAAGACCCCAGGTGGGCAAAGCTCTCTGTGCAGGTTAAAGAAGATGAGCTATTGAGGAATGCAGGCGAGTAAAGCTAGTAGTGGAGCTCTGCAAATTCAGAAGCTGTTCTCTTAGTCCTGTGATTCTCGGCTACTGGTCAATAACCCAGGTAGGTTAGAATTTCAGAAACTTTAACTTTTCAAGTTGGGGCAGGTAAAAACTGTAGTTAGTGTACAAAACAGTAGGGAGTAGCTGAGAAAGCAGTTCTTAATGTATCAGTTTGGACTCTGAGGGCCTGTTACAATTTGGTAGATACAATAGCAGGAGAACACCAGTAGCAAGGATAACAGAGGCAGTGGGATGCAACTTTAAGCAGACAAATTGTAAGCAAAATTTAAGACTGTATTTCTAATGCTGGAGTAAAACAGCTGTAGAAGCACACATCCTGCAGCAAATATTTCTAATATTGCCATTATTAGTACCCAAACTACAGTCTCAGGCATCAGATCAAATAGAGATTTACCAACATTGTTTATGGGAAAATGTACTAATGAATGACTAAATGATGCTCAGGTCCTGCAGTAGTTCACAATTCTAGACACAATCTAAGAGACTAAAATGCCAGTCTGATTTTAAATACAAACAGCTTTACCAAGTAATTCTGCTAGTGGAGACAGAAGTGAAGTATAATGTGTAAATGATGCTCAGATCTTAGAGTAAGCCGTAATTCTTCCACAGTTGCAAATGAAGCTTACAAGGCGAAGACACCAGAACAAGTTAAATACAAACGGGTAACCTATTGGCTAAAATGTAGAAATGCAGAAAAGTTGAAAAAAAGTATCACCACATAAGTAACTATAAGTGCAGCTGCAGTTTTTAAGAAGAATTGAAATAAAAGCTTTTTTCTTCCCTTTTTAATAAAGAGCTTGTTTTTCACAGTTCAGGGCTTTCCATGGTTCTCTGAGTTTTGAATAAAAAACACATACTTACATAATGATAGTCTGCACTAGCAGTTTCATCTTCATCACTATCCCCACAATCCTTTCCTCAACTTGGGCTTACACCTTTGTTATTAGGGGTCTTAGGAGCAGGTTGCAGTTTCCTGTGTTGTGACCACTTTAGACAGGTGATCTAGAAATGGGTCCTAAGCACTCAGCATTGTGTGTACATTGGAGGGGCTAATGTAGCCTGAGAGGATTAGGTACCAGGCAAAGTTCTGCCAGTCTTGAAAATCCCAATGCCTAATCCATTAAAAATATATCATTTTCATTTTTTCTGTCATGCCAGATGAAACAATTCTGTGTTACAAGACTGTCTGTGGCTGTGAAAATCTATGTTTCTTAGTCACTTGCTAGAATACGACTACTGCTGCAGGCAGCCAAAAAAGTAATTGTCTCGGTGCTGGAGAGGCATGGCAGCCAGATGCCACAGAGAGGTGACATAACCAACATGTACTGAAGACTGAAAAAAATGGGAAGGAAATAGTGTCTCTTACTGTAGTGAATAACCTGACACAATTTTGCTTTCTTTGCCTAGTTCCATAGTGCAGAAGGTTGGAGCCCTGACAAGGTTCAATTAGCAGCCCCAGCACTGGAGAGCCAAGTAGTGAGGAAGGAGGAGTGAAGGGGCATGGTCCACATGCCTCCCTTAGGGAGATGAGAAAGGTTTGTGAGCACACTGGATGGTGCGTTTTTCATCATGGAGACCAGGGGGACCACTGCTTGTGTTGCGAGGGGAAGGACAGGGTTGCTTGGAGGGAATTCTACTTGTGAAAGTTACAGGATATCCTCCATGGGCAGCACATTGCTTGCCTCTCCCTAGGTGTATGCAGGTTAGTGGTGGGAAGCAAGCCAGAAACTGCAGAACACCCATTATAGCCATCTAGATGACTGCCTCTTCTACCTGAATGGCTTTTGCCTTAGTGATAGAGAACGAATGAGACAACTGGCCATGAGAGGAGGCTGATGGTCAACAGACAGCAGCAGCAGAATGCCACAAAAAATTGCTTTCTTTGCTTATTTGACATTTCTGTCTTGTGTACATAAAGTTTTAAAGGATTACCTTTTTGATCAGTGAATTGCTGTCTTACTGCAGGAATTTAAGAAATGTTGACCTCTTCCAAGTTCAACAAAGAATAACAAAATAATGCATCTAAAAACAGAATGAAATTTATAAAACAAAACATGCTCACTTGTGATTGAACATTATTCCAGGTTTTCTTTCCAATTTATAAAGTGCTTTTTAAGCTTTACATTAAATTTTAAAGCTTTAGTCAACTTGGCAACATAAAGTAAAACAAATTTCTGAAACTTTCTTTTAGTATCCCATTCCAAGCTTTGAACTACCAATGAACTTAACCAACTGGTTTCCTCAGCAAAGAGTGAAAAAGAAGCGGGAAGAAATTAGGGATTTAATTCTCAAACTTCAAGAACAGAGTGAACAGAAGAAATGCCAGAAAGACTTGAGCACAACAGAAACCTTTGCACAGCAGGGATCAGATCTGTCCAACAGCAGCAGCTTAGACTGAAATGTGTGTTTCTGTTGCATGCTAGTGCTGCTAATGTTATTTTAGATTTTCTGTTCATTTTAGAGAGAGAAAGAGAGACTGCACAAGAGAAGAAAGAATGCAGCCTGCTGCAGATGTGTTTTGGGGAACAGTGATTTCTGTATACAGACATTTCATCAGATTTTATCAGTTCCCAAATGAAATTTGTGTATTACACAATGAGAATGTGTACATATGTTAATGAAGCAGATATTTTCAGCATTTGTAATTAATTTCTTTCACTTATTAGGAAGCTTTGTTATGTATTTCTGTTGATAGAAGAGAAGTAGTTACATACTTGAGGAAAATAAATGGAAATATTTATAATAATTAATGATTTACACCTTCTGTCAGCAGCATGAAGAGCTAAGCTTTTCAGCACTGGTTTTATATCCTGTATTTGTTTTTTCTGTTGTAGATTTTGCAGTCACATCTTTAAGTAAGCAGAAGTGTATCTTGCTGAGTTTGAGGTGGTTGTCAAATTCCAGGACTGACTTCATGTACATAACTGCCTCAGTAATTCAGCTAGATTTGACGACTGGGAAGAAAAGAAAGATAAACTTATTGCTGACCAGACCTGTCATTTATTATATTGTAGAGCAGTACATCTTAAATATTCATATTCATTCCAGATAGGAAGCAAATGTTTCTCCTTTGCAAGTTATCTTCACATTTATTTTCATTGATTTATTTCCTACTTTGGTTTTGCTTATTTTTGTTTGCTTTACTTTTGTTAATATTAATTTCCTTGCCAAATTTTTCTCTTGTCAGTATAAATGCTACATTGGCACTCCTTTGCAAAGGGCAATTGGCCCACTCTGTGAAGTCAAAAACATAATAAACTAAATACACAAGCTAATTTTTTTAATTGGTATCTTGGCGGACCAGATTGTTGGAGAGCTCCAGTAAATGAATTTCTCCTGCAAGTTTCAGAAGGTGCCTTAGTCTGTCTTTAAAGTGACTTTACTGTAATTATTCAGTATTACAAAAGCACTGGTGATAATTATATGCATCCTTACATTTTTAAGAAATCTGAATGCAATTTCTATCATTTGTTTGTGTACAGCAATTTTCTCGTATTCTCAATTCCATGTATGGCTGAAAACATGTTTGCACATTCAAACCAAAGTATAAAGAGATGTCACATCCCAGAATTCATTTATACTACAAACACCTGTTACTGGCCTTCCTGCAGAGTCAAGTGTCTGTCTTAGCTGCAAAATGTTTCTTTCTTAGGCATTTCCAGTGAATGAAATACATTGTGTCATGGTCCAGAATATTATTGTGCAAGAAAGTAGAAGGTGGAAAACTACAATGCTGTTTGTAAGAGTTTGTTTCTTCCTCCTTTTATTTCCTTATATGGGTATTAAACTTGTCTTCCAGTATGTAACACAAAATCCATTCAGGTCTGGAAGGATGGGTAAGCAAGAGGAAAAAAGTGAAGAAATTTGTAGCCCGGTATACATACTGAATTCATTCTGCTAATTTAGAAACTGTAGTTTTAGAATGCTCTCAACAAATGAGTAAGAAGATCAAGTTGTGGAAGTAAAGAGAGGCCAGAGTGAAGACTGGATAAAACTAGGCTAGAATTCAGGCAGTACGTGGAATGGTAAACATGGGAAGGAAAAGGACAATATTTATGAAAAGAAGTGCTTAACATTTGTGAAAAACAGACTGTGGGAGGGCAAAAGATTTTTATGCACTAGGAATTGTGGAACAACAGTCTGGTTATATAACAAGTGGGGAGAAAAAGGAGGATACTTTAGGAATGAAAAGAAGTAAGGAAAAAGACTTAAGGAGATTGGTTTGACTAAGCAAGCAATAGGCAGGAATGGTAAAAGGGGATGAGGAGAGGGGAAAAAACAGAAATGTAGGTAATAGGTAAATCCAAAGATAGTGAACAAACTGGAGTTGTAGAAATGAGGGTGAAGGGACCATCTACTGATAAAGATAAGATGTAGTGGAAACAGGACAATAAGAAGCACAGAACAACTGTAGACCAGGGGTTGGGGGCTGTCACATAAAACAGGTAATGAAAATAAAATGTTAAAGGTACAAGGAAAGAAATGCATTGTTACAAAAAAGGCAGCAGATGGTGTGTGTGCGTGAAAATATTAATCTCAATATATTTGATAGTAGGAGATCAGTCTTTGACAACAGTAGAACTAAAGTGATAAGCCTTTGAGTCAGTTTGGCATCTGAAACTTTGTTTCTAGCTCCTCTGTTTTCCCCATAATGTTGAACAGACTACCTTCCTCTCTAAATCTGTGCCACTGTGCATTGAGCTGGCATCGGAAAAACAGCCTCAGGCTATAGTCATAAAAAATGTAATTTTTTGTTTTTTTTTTTGGGGGGGGGGGTTTAATTGCGAATTATGTATGTATATCTGACATCTCTTCTGTCCATTCCTCAGTGGATGGGTCTTAGGATCTGACTTTAGTCACTCTAGATTTTGGATCCAAAGTTCAAACTCCCATTACTCATAATCTCCTTCTGCCCTGAAGTAACAACCCGATCTTACTACTCCTTTGCTTCAAACACTGAATCTGATGTTGTCAGTCATCATCTATTCTTGACTTGTGGATTATGGTTCAGATCCTCCAAACCAATCCGGCTGTTATGTAGCTTGCGTCAGCCAAAAAAAAAAGTCTATCGAGCTGCAAGTCTACCCACAATGATCCTCTCTGCATTACGTCAGATCTCGTTTGCACTCTTACAAGATGCATCAGCCAACTCTCTTGTAGCCAAGTATATTTTTATATATCCTTATTCTTTTTTTCATCTAAAAACTTTCTATCTTTTAATACTTCGTCTACCCATAGCGTGTGTACTGTTTTTTTCCATTACCGCTGGTAATTCTCCCTCTACCATCATTGGTAGTCTTTCCCTTTCCTTTCCTTTCTCTACCATTAGTAGCCTTTCTACCATTGTTGGTAGATTTTTCCCCGATGTTCATCGTGCATACAGCTGCAGTCATAACAGATGTGTTTTCCTGCCGTCAGGCGGGTCCTCGGGCGGCCGAATTCCAAAGTCTAGGTCCGGCGTCGGTTGTCGTCGCTTCTTCCCTGACGTCAGTGCGACGGGGGTATAAAAGAACCAGCCAACTCCATTTTCTCCAGTCTTTCTTGCCGCGCGGTGCCCGAAGCAGAAGCAGTTCGCAAGTGCCGTTCGGCCAGCTCCTGAGATTACGAATATTTTTCAACCGAAGTCTTCTTGAAAGCTAAGTACCCCGTTGGGGAAACTTTTCTTGCCTCAGACCGATGTCAGACAAAGTTAATAATTGCATTTCATGTGGGAAGCAAATACCGCATAAGGGTTTTCATTCCCTCTGCATACCTTGCCTAGGCCCAGACCACGACATCTTGGCCTGTCATTTTTGTGCTACATTCAACAAACGCACTATTAAGCGTTGGGCGGAGTTCGCCCAACACTATTTTAGCAAAACATTTAATTACATTATGTCGTTGGATACTCCGACTCCAGTTTTGAGTAAAAAACGCAGAGATAAGGACCAACATACGAGGTCCGCGACTTCTACCGACACCACGCCAAAGCCGACTACAGGTGGTCCGGTTCTCAGTGAGGCGCCTACGCAGCCCCTGACTACCGACGACACTTCATTGGCGGTGTCTTCTGTGCTCGAGGTCACAGGCTCTTTGGCCCATACCCTGGCTACAGATACCGAAGCCACTCTTGGTGGTGAAACTCAGAGTTTAGACAGACCTGCCACCTCTCAAAGTGTCTACAGGCCTTCCTCTTCTTTTTTCCATCAAGGCTTTCACTAAGTCTAAAGCAGCCATGCATACTACAAGACAGGCTCCACAGGGCCCTTCTCAAAGCCCCATGCCTAAAAAACAGATGCTCAGAATGGCTGAGGATTTGATTACTCTAATCAGGGGTTCCCAACCCCCCCCCGGACAAAAGGCCCAGAGTGGAGGAAGAATCCCCCTCATCGGACCAGGCCTCCATTATTTCAGACCGTTGTGAAGACCAGGAACATTCTTACTCCCCTTTTGAAGATTCTGATGCAGAGGAGTCCATTCCCTCTGTCTCCCCCCCTGAGGATTACTCTTTTGGGGAAACCTTACATACCTTGAGGGAACACTTCCACTGGGAAGGCCAAGAGTATTCAGACTCCAAGAAAAGACTTAGGGATTTCCTCTTACTCCCTCAGCACAGGCCTCTATCTATACCTCCTGTCTTAGACATTCTAGATGATGTGTATTCGGAGGCCTGCCTTAACCCAGATTCTATACCTCCAGCTCCAGTCAAGCCAGACAGGTATTACCGAGTTCCTGACTCACACCAATTCCTATACAAAATCCATGCGGCCAACCCAGAAACTATTTCACAGGGGCCCAAGGGAATTAAGGCTTCCACTGCTAAAAATCCATTACCTTCAGAGAGAGATTCCAGAGCTTTAGAAAGGTGGGGGAAAAAGGTATACACCTCGGCCACCTTAACCATGAGAGCATTAAACTGTCAGTTCCATATGTTAAAAGTACCAACAGTTTCTGTCACAACCTGAACAACCAGACTTCAAGGAGTTGCAGGATTTGATACATAGTGCAGAACAAGTGGGTAAACATACCTTGCAATGTGGATGTTCTTCGTTTTCCATTGCTGCAGTCCTTACTATTGGGTATAGTCCGCATCCAGTCGGCCCGAATACCAGAGTATAAGGCTGACGTCGGCCAGGGCGCATTAGACTGACGTCAGTACGTCAGGGTACTAATGCGCATGACCGGCGTCATATCCTCAGTCTTTTTTGCCGCGTGGTCCGATGCAGAAGCAGTTTTGCGAGTGCAGGTTGGCGTTCTGAAATATTTCCGAAACCGGAGTTTCAGACCGAATCAGAGTTGGCTAAGTACCCCGTTGGGGAACATTTTGGTTTTTTCTTGCCTGAGTATTTGACCGGATGTCAGAACAAGTGAATAACTGTATTTCTTGTGGGAAACAAATACCTCATAGGGATTACCATACATTGTGTATACCTTGTTTAGGGCCTGAGCACGACGTTGTTGGTTGCCGCTCTTGTGCTAGGTTTAACAAACGCACTATTAAGAGGAGGTTAGACTGTGCCAGATTAGTGTTTGGGAAGCGTTGCAATTATAAAATGCCGCCGGATGCTCCGGCGCCGCTTCCAAGAAGCGCAAGGACAAAACAGCGAAGCCTAGGGTTGATGAACCGGCAGTCCCGGACGTCGGTTCTTTAGGAGGCTCAGTGGAGCCAGAGGTTTTGCCAGGAGTTTCTATGGAGTCTCAGGCAGAAACTTTACTGTTACAGGATGTACCCTCTCAGGAGGCAGGCCAGGCTGAGGGGGCTTCTCAGGTAACCATTCTTCCCTCTCTTCCCAAAGTAGTTAGAGCCTCTCCTTCTGTTGCCAAAACTTCTTTCAGAGGTAGGCCAAGTTCAGCTTCAGTAGGGGCTTCTCCTAGCATTTCGGGTTCTGTACCTAAGAAACATATGCTTAAAATGGCAGAAGATTTGATTACTATGATTAGAGGTTCTATGGGCCCTCCTGATAAGAGGCCTAGGGTGGAACCAGAGTTTGACAGTTTTGAACAGGGTTCAGGGGCTTCTGAGTCTTCTGGAAGATTTGCAGGAGTATCCTCATTATTCTGATTCTGATGTGGATGATGCCACTCCTTCGGCTTCTCCTCCTGAGGATTTTTCATTTTCAGAGACTCTGCATTCCATGAGGGAGCACTTTAAATGGGAAGGCCAGGATTACTCTGATTCCAGGAAGAGGCTTAGGGAATTCTTGTTTTACCCCAGCATAGGCCCTTAGCTATACCTCCTGTGTTGAATGTGGTGGAAGATGTTTTTGCAGAGGCTTCCTGAACCCTGATTCTTTGCCTCCTGCTCCTGTTAAACCTGATAGGTACTATAGGGTGCCCAAGCTCATAAGTATTTGTTTAAGAGTCCTAGGGCGGACCCAGAAACTGTTTCTCAGGGGCCTAAAGGTGTTAAGGCCTCTGTGGTTAAAAATCCTGTTCCCACTGACAAAGAGGCAAGGGCGTTGGATAGGTGGGGTAAGAAAGTGTATACTTCTTCCACTCTAGCCATGAGAGCGTTGAATTGTCAGTTTCACATGCTGAAATATCAAAATTATCTCCTTTCACAATTGAAATCTAAGGTGGATGCTTTGGCGGAAGGTATTGATTGTAAAGAATTGCTGGATTTAGTTTATGTGTCTGAACAAGTGGGCAAGCATTCTTTGCAATGTGGTTTTGATGCTGTGCAGGCCTCCTCGAGGGTGGCTGCCACTAGTTCTGTTCTTCGCAGGCATGCCTGGTTGAGGGATCAAAATTTGGCTGAGCATGTTAAGACAAGGATTTTGGATGCTCCTTTACAGTCTGATGTGTTGTTTGGTTCACCTGTGGAAGCAGTTTTAAAGAAAATGGAGGACAAAGCTAAGTCTATGCAAACTGTTAAAGATTTTTGCAGGTACAGCCACGAAGTTTAGTAGAAATTGGCCTGCTAAGGGGTGGACATATCCTGCTTATGATTCCCAGTCTAGGGGTAGGTCTAGACGTGGTAGGGGCAGGGCTCAAGGTTCTTTTAGGCCTAGAACAGGGAGTTCACCTGCTCGGACTTCTGGTGAGGGCAGGGGTCAGTCCTTTCGTAAACAGACCCAATGACCTGCCTTTTCAGCTGCCAGTAGATTCTCGTCTGGCAGCTCCTTTGGGAGGACGACTGTCTCTTTTCAAAGAAAATTGGGATTTAATTACTCAAGACAGATGGGTGTTGGACATCATTCACCATGGTTACAGATTTTATTTCCATACAATGCCCCCTTTCAAAGGCATGCCAGACGTTCCTCCTCCACAAAGAAAAGAGGCTCACAAGCAAGTTTCCCAGTTACTCCAAATGGGGGCCATTCAGCCAGTCCCTGTATCAGAAAGGGGCCTAGGATTTTATTCTCGCATGTTCCTAGTACCAAAGAAGGGGAACACGTGGAGACCGATTTTGGATTTATCTCTCCTCAACACTTATCTGGACATTCCCAAGTTCATGATGTTGACGTTACAACAGCTTTTACCCCTGCTGGGCAAAGATCACTGGATGGTAACTTTAGATCTCAAGGAAGCTTACCTTCATGTGCCTATCAGGCTAAGTTACAGGAAGTATCTGCGGTTTCGAACTGGAGATTCTCATTATCAGTTCTCTGCATTGCCCTTTGGCTTATCTACTGCGCCCAGAGTATTCACAAAGGTTCTGGCTCCAGTGATAGCTTACTTCAGGCTACAAGGAATTCAAATCTATCCTTATTTAGACGACTGCCTGATTCTGGCTCAAGAAAAGGAAGACCTTCTACAGCATCTGGAATATGTTATAGCAGTGCTAAGATGCCTAGGGTATTCTGTGAACGAAATAAAGTCCAGTCTAGTACCCTCTCAAGACATGTGCTTTCTGGGTGTGAGACTGAATACAGCAGCCCAGATGGCCTTTTAACCCCGGACAAACAAAAGAGTCTATCACTTTACTTCCATCAACTATCTCATCAGTCCGTGCTGACTGCAAAGACAGTCCTTCAAGCATTAGGGTTCATGGCATCTTGTATTCTGGTGCTTCCCAATGCCAAACTGCATATGAGGAAGTTACAATGGTATCTCAAAATGTATGGACACAGCACTGCCAGGATTTAGACACTGTCATTCGAATAATACCTTGCCTTCAAAGAGAATTTTTGTGGTGGGCTCAGGAATGTCACCTAAACAAGGGACTCTCTGTGACCCAGCCAGAGGCGAGTCAGATTTTAACGACAGATGCCTCGGACATTGCTTGGGGTGCTCATCTAAATGGAAAGTGGATACAAGACAAGTGGCCTGCCAGACTACAGCATCTACATACCAACATGAAGGAGATGTTAGCAGTCCAGTTCGCATTACTGGCTTTCAAGGAGTTACTTCTTCCAGGGCAGGTGTTGATTCTAACAGACAACACAACTGTCATGTGGTACATCAACAAACAAGGGGGAACACATTCTTATCCTCTATGCAGGCAAGCAATGATTTTATGGGAGACTGCGCTACGCTTGCACCTAACTCTTCAGGCAAGGTTTCTGCCAGGAGCACAGAACTCCTTAGCAGATGTGTTAAGCAGACAAATCATGGATCCCCACGAGTGGAAACTGGATCTTCATGTATTTCAGACATTGACAGTGTCATGGGGAACTCCAGACATAGATCTGTTCGCTTCTCCACTAAACCACCAGCTGCCGCAGTTTTGCACAAAGGGGTTTCATCACACAGCTTGGAAAGTGGATGCTCTGTCTTTCAGTTGGACAAACCTTCATGTGTATGCCTTTCCACCTCTGCCTCTTCTTCCAAAGGTACTGTTAAAGGTCAGACAGGACAGGCCAAGGATGATTTTGATAGCTCCAGATTGGCCTCGCAACACTGGTACCCACTACTACGGAGTCTGGTAAAGAAGCCTCCATGGCCTTTACCTTTGATTCCACATCTGTTATCCCAGAAAGACGGTCATCTGCTCAATGTCAAGCTTCACTCTCTTCATCTGACAGCCTGGCATATTCTGTGTTGAAACACAGCAGGTCTCAACTTCCTCAACAAGTTTTAAATGTGATTATGGAAGCCAGAAGACCTAGTACAAGGAAAGTGTACGAGAAAAATGGAAGAGATTCTTATTTTGGAGTAAAGCAAAGAATTTGGAGATTTCTGAGCCTAATTTGAGTATGGCTCTTCAATATCTTACTGAGTTACTGGACAAGGGTCTGTCCTTCTCTTCCATTAAGATTCATGCTGCAGCAATCTCAGCTCACTATGATTGTGACCCACCATTGTTTTCGCATCCTTTGTTCAAGCAGTTTCTTAGAGGGGCAAAGAATATAAGACCCCCATGAGAGCTCCTACTCCTGCTTGGGATCTCAATTTTGTGTTGGAAAAACTTACTCTACAACCTTTTGAGCCTGCGGCTACTGCTGAATTGAAATATTAGTCATGGAAGACTGCTTTTATGTTGGCTATTACTTCAGCAAGAAGGGTGTCTGAGTTGCAGGCCCTTATGGCAGTCGAGCCCTTTTGATTTTCCATAAGGATAGGGTATCATTACGCACTAATCCTTCCTTTATGCCTAAGGTGGTTTCTAGTGTGGCTTTAAACCAAACTATTCATTTGCCTACTTTTTATGCAGCCCCCAAAATAAAGGGGAAAAGATTTTGCATACTTTAGATGTACACAGGCAATTGCGTTATTACTTAAGCAGGACTAAGGATTTTAGGCAGTCTCAGCAGTTGTTTGTTTCTTTTGCTTTGAGTTCAAGAGGGCAAGCCTGTGTCAAAACAAACTATTTCTAGGTGGATTGGCCTTTGCATTGCATTTTGTTATTCCCATCATGGCAAGGAGATTCCAGCTGGGATTAGGCCTCATTCCACTAGGGCTACTGCCACTTCAACAGCATTTCTACGGGGTGGCAACTAAGGATATTTTGGAAGCAGCTACTTGGAGTTCAGTGCATACTTTCTCTAAGCATTATCACCTTCCTATCTACTCTAAGTCTAGGGCTGGTTTTGCCACAGCTGTTTTGCAAGGCATGTTGTCAGCTCCTGCTTCTTTATGATTTGCCAGCCTCCCTTACCTCTGCTTTGGGATTCTACCCAATAGTAAGGACTGCAGCAATGGAAAACGAAGAACATAGTACAGTTTTGTACCTACCATAAATGTAGATGTTCGAGGATTCCATTGCTGCAGTCCAATTTACCCTCCCTCCTTCCCCTCTGTGTTTAGGGGTGGTTGTGTAGGTGAGTTTCCATGCTTATATTTTTGTATATATTGTTCATGTTTTGGTGCAGGTATTTTGGGCCTTGTCTTTTTAGGGTCTTCTGACATCTGGGGCAAGAAAAGACTGAGGATATGACGCCGGTCATGCGCATTAGTACCCTGACGTACTGACGTCAGTCTAATGCGCCCTGGCCGACGTCAGCCTTATACTCTGGTATTCGGGCCGACTGGATGCGGACTATACCCAATAGTAAGGACTGCAGCAATGGAATCCTCGAACATCTACATTTATGGTAGGTACAAAACTGTACTTTTTGATGCTTTAGAGGCCTCATGTAGAGCTGCTGTTACAGGATCAGTCATACGTAGACATGCCTGGCTCAAAGAGCAAACCTTACCAGATCATGTCAAGGCTAAATTACTAGATGCCCCTCTACAAAAAGATGTATTGTTCAGTGTTAAAGCTGAGGAGGTATTAAAGAAAATGGAGGAAAAGACAAAAATCAATGCAAACAGTGAAAGATTTCCTACAGGTACAACCTCCACGTTTCAGTAGAAATTGGCCTTCCAAAAATTGGTCCTTTCCAGCCACGGACAGACCCCAAAGAGGTAGATACAGGCGCCCGAGGGGCAGAGGACAATCTCAAGGATCATTTAGGGGAAGAGGACAATCTCAAGGATCATTTAGAGGCAGACAATGGCAAGCACCTACACAAAGAGGTGGTGAGGATAGTTCACAGCCATTCAAAAGGCAGAACCAATGACTTTCCCCTTTGCATGCCAAGCAAGGCTCAAATGGCAGCACCTTTAGGCGGAAAACTGGCATTATTTTCGAAAAATTGGCATATTGTCACAAAAGACAAATGGATCCTGGACATTATAGACAGAGGCTACAGATTCCACTTTCACACCCTTCCAAAAATGAGAGGAATGCCAAACCTGCCACACAATCAAAGGGCAGAGCCACAAAAACAAATTTCAGATCTCATGGACATGAAAGCTATTCAAGGGGTACCTGCACAAGAACAGGGTCAAGGTTTTTATTCCAGACTATTCCTGGTACCAAGGAAGGGAAAAGATTGGAGACCTATTTTGGACCTATCCATCCTAAACACATTTTTACTTGTGCCAAAATTCAAGATGCTCACATTATAGCAGCTTCTTCCCATGCTGGGCAAGGAGTCTTGGCTGGTAACATTGGACCTCAAGGAGGCATACCTGCATGTCCCAGTCAGACAAGATTGCAGAAGATACCTCAGATTTCTTGCAGGTTCAACCCATTATCAATTCTCTGCATTGCCCTTTGGCTTATCTACTGCGCCCAGAGTGTTCACGAAATGCCTGGCATCAGCAATTGCCTACTGCAGACTTCAAGGGATACAAATATACCCATATCTGGACGACTGCCTGATCCAAGCGGACAGCAAGCACATACTTCTGAAACATCTGGCTTTGTAATAATGTTGTTGAATTCTCTGGGATACACAGTCAACAAAAAGAAATCAAGGCTAATACCCTCTCAAACAATAATTTTCCTGGGTGCCAGCTTGGATACAAACACCCAGATGGCCTACCTCACGCCAGAGAAACAAGGGCAACTAACTCAATACTTCAGAAAACTGGCAACTTTCACCAGGCTGACTGCAAGGAAAATCCTGCAGGCTCTGGGATTCATGGCATCTTGCATCCTACTAATCCCATGTGCAAAGCTGCATATGAGAAAACTTCAATGGTACCTAAAAAACCTATGGTCTCAACACAGCCACAGTTTGGAAACAATAATACCACTGATTCCATGTCTTCAAAAGGAATTTCTGTGATGGGCTCAAGCATGCCAAAGAAACACAGGTCTCCCATTCTGCAAGCCTCAAGCAAATCAAGTCATCACAACAGATGCCTCGGACTACGCCTGGGGGGGGCGCACATGACAGATTGGTGCATTCAGGACAAATGGTCCCAAAAAGAAAAGCACCTACACATCAATCAAAAAGAAATGCTAGCAGTAATAAATGCTATTCTAGCTTTCAAAGACCTACTGCATCCAGGCCAGCTACTGATAAGGACAGACAACACCACAGTAATGTGGTACATAAACAAACAGGGAGGAACCCATTCATACCCCCTATGCAGGCTAGCCATGTCTCTTTGGAACATGGCTCTGGAATTACAAATCGAACTTCAAGCACAGTACCTGCCAGGCAAAGAAAACATGCTGGCAGACAACCTAAGCAGAAATATGACAGATACACACGAATGGAAGTTGCATCCTCAAGTGTTTACAAAGATAATTCAAGCATGGGGAAGGCCAGACATAGATCTCTTTGCCTCCCACAGAAATCACCAGTTGGCAAAATTCTGCTCAAGGACCTTTCACCCACAGGCATGGAAAGTGGACGCACTCTCTTTCAGTTGGACAACAATGACAGTTTATGCCTTTCCACCTCTGCCTCTGCTGCCCAAAGTTCTATTAAAAACCAGAGCAGACAGACCAAAGATGATTCTCATTGCTCCAGAGTGGCCAAGACAACACTGGTACCCACTCCTGAGAAGCCTGACGCATTCCCCACCATGGATCCTGCCTCTAATGCCTCTTCTACTGACTCAGCACAACTTCAAAACCCTTCACAGTCAACTGAAAACACTCAATCTAGCCGCATGGAAAATTCCTTAAATTCACAACAGACCCTACTCTCCAAGGAGGTGCAGGATGTCACTTTGGAGGCCAGAAGGCCTTCTACTAGAAAAGCCTACTCCGCAAAATGGAAACGGTTTTGTGCCTGGAATGAGAAAAAGGGTCAGAACCCTGGAATACTGAATTTACCTCAAATATTACAATACCTAGCTGAGATGCTAAGCAGTGGACTTTCATTCTCCTCCATCAAAATCCATGCCTCAGCCATTTCTGCAGAATACAACTCTGATCCTCCTTTATTCTTTCACCCCCTCTTAAGACAGTTCCTCAGAGGGGCTAAGAATATAAAACCCCCAAGGAAACAACCAGTACCTGCTTGGGACCTCAATTTCATTCTAGAAAAACTGACCTTGCCTCCTTTTGAGCCAGCTGCTTCAACAGAACTGGCAATATTTGTCCTGGAAAACTGCCTTCCTTCTGGCTATCACCTCAGCTCACAGGGTTTTCGGAACTACAAGCCCTCATGGCTGTGCAGCCTTTCATCATTTTCCATCAGGACAGAGTTTCCTTACGAACCAATCTGTCCTTTATGCCAAAGGTAGTATCCAGGGTAGCCTTGAATCAGGCTATCCACTTACCTACCTTTTACCCTAATCCACAAAACAAAGGGGAGAGACTACTACATTCCTTGGACATTCACAGACAGCTGCGTTATTACTTGGACAGAACAAAGCCTTTCAGAAAATCAGAGCAACTCTTTGTGTCCTATGCTACAGGAGCTCAGGGGAAGTCTATTTCCAAACAGACAATTTCAAAATGGATAGCCCACTGCATACATTTTTGTTACTCTTTTCATGGTAAAACTGTACCGGCAGGCATCAGATCTCACTCCACAAGGGCCACAGCTACCTCTGCAGCTTTCCTCAGGGGGGGTTCCTACCAAAGATATTTTGGAAGCGGCCACTTGGAGTTTTGTACATACCTTCTCCAAGCACTATCACCTACCATTATTCTCCAAATCTAGAGCAGGCTTTGCCACTGCAGTCTTGCAGGGCATCCTGGCTCCTCCTAGTTCCACCTAGTGCCTACCACCCTTTTTTAGCTTTGGGATTCTACCCATCTGTTATGACTGCAGCTGTATGCATGATGAACATAGTACAGTTTTGTACCTACCATAAATGTAGATGTTCGAGTGCTAATACAGCTGCAGTCCAGGTTTCCCTCCCTCCTTCCCCTCTTGGGACAGGCCTAATGGCTAGCACCTCCTCATACAACCTGATTGGGGTATTCTTTTATGGTGCATTTGCTTGCAACTACTGTTTTTTGATTATATTGCATTGCATTATTACATAAATTTATGTATTGCCTTCCTTCTGGGGGCACCTGACATCTGGGGCAAGAAAAACTGAAGAAAATGGCGTTGGCTGATTCTTTTATACCCCTGTCACACTGCTGTCAGGGAAGAAGCGACGACAACCGACGCCAGACCTAGACTTTGGAATTCGGCCGACCGAGGACTCGCCTGACGGCAGGAAAACCCATCTGTTATGACTGCAGCTATATTAGCACTCTAACATCTACATTTATGGTAGGTACCAAACTGTACTTTCATTTTGTGTGAGTGAAATCCTATCTTCTAAAGCTTTCTTCCTTTATCTTTTTCTGCCCTCCTTTTTGTTTTATCAGGAATATGGCAGAAAACCCGAAAAGCTCCACTACAGGATTTAAGCAATGTGTAGTGTGTGGCAGGAAAATGCCAAACTCGGACAACCATGAATCCTGTGTTTACTGTTTGGGTGTTTCCCATTTGAGCATAGACTGTTCCATCTGCCAGGGTTTCAGTAGTAGAACTCTGGCAGAGAGGAAGAATAAACTGATTCTTAAATGGCATCTTAAAGCTCCTTTCAAAGAAGCCTTGTCCAAGGCCCAACCAGTCACCTCCGGCCTCTGGATCAAAATCCTCCTGTTGGTGCTGACATCTCCATCGGCACCAATTTGTCAAAAAACATAAACAAGCCTCCAAAGGTTCATCTTCAGAACTGAAAGTTAAGGTTCCGAGGCTCTCAGAGCAGTCTAGATCTCTGGCACCGAAAACCACACCGTCTACGACAACTGTCCAAAGTTCAGTTACTACGGCTCTGACTTTGACCATGGCTCCAATACCGGTGCCGACTGTCACTTCTACCATTTTGGTGCCTATTTCCCCCTCAGTACAGCAAACAGTGTCGAAGTTAGTGGTGTCTACAGAACCCAGGTCTATCTATCTATTCTCCATCTTTGAACCTGTTCCATGGTCAGCTCCCTAGTCCATTCATAGAGAGACCCAATTCGCCTTCTGAATTATTCATACGCTCCACCAGAAGTCTTTCTGAGGTTGATATTGTTAGGTTGGTGGATCAGATCTTGACAGCCCAGGTTCTCCCATTCTCTTCTCAAGCCCCTTTCCCTCCTGGTACAGAGGGTTTTTCCTCTGTCCACCCCTACTTATTATCCTCATCTAACCTCAATGCAGGCTTTAGCACTCTCGACTTCAACATCTCAGGTACAAATGACTTTGGTGCCAACAACACTTCTGTTTTCAGCACTGAGTCTAGCTCTGGCTCCTTCGGTGCCTTCAGCACTATTGGCTTCCTGGGACTGTGTTTTCTCCATCGGGCCTGGGGGATTCGAGACAGCCCCAAGTTTTTCTATGGAGCCAGCTGTATCGCTTCTGGCTGCGCCAGCAGGGGATCCGTCGTTGGATCAGGTCTGTCAGGTGGGACTCTCGGGGAGGGGTATGACCATGGTTCTGAGTTTGTCTCTGATGTTCTTCATGTTTTACTGTTGCAGTCATCAAATTTGGGTTGTCTGCCTGCAGGTAGCCCTCAGCCTGAATATCAGAGTCTTGGGATTTCTGCGTCGGATGCTGTCGCTTCTTCCATTACGTCAGGTTGTCAGGGGTATAAAACATGCAGCCAATGCCATTACAACGGTCTTTCTTGCCGTGCAGTGCCCGAAGCAGAAGCAGTTCACAAGTGCCGGTCGGCCATCTCCTGAAATTTTCATTTTTCGAGTTTCAGACCTGAAGTCTTCTAAAAGATAAGTATTCTGTTGTGGAATTAATAATTGTCTTGCCTGTGGAAAGCAAATACTTCAGAGATTTTCATTTTTGCTGCATCACCTGTCTAGACCCAGATCACAATGTCCTTTGATGTCGGTTTTGTGCCTTGTTCAACGCCCAAACTATTCTTTCGCTCTCTATCTCCATATTCCAAAATATCTTCAATAAGTCATCTGACTACCGATCTTCCAAAAAAATGTAAGGATAAAGACAGACCGCATAGGTCCAAAACTGCAGACGCTACCATTAAGCTAGTCGCCAGTCCGCTGGTACTCAGTGAGGTGCTTTTGCAGCCCCTGATACCCACTGCTACAGATTCGCAGGCCTCTACTGAGACCCATTTGGAGTC